>NW_021604783.1:1510361-1526825 GCF_004785775.1 Grammomys surdaster
GAGAGAGAGGATATAAAAGATTTTAAGCTCAGACTCCCTGGGCTCTTCTCATTTCTCCCCATGTGCTTTCATGCTTGGTTTTGCCCTAGAGAAGGGGCTAAATGTTTCCTTCATTCCTCATTTACATTGTCGTTTTCTTAGCAATTGAGGTCAGAACCCCATGCAGCCTTCAGGGAAAACAGGGCTGTGTGACAGAAGTCGTGTCGAGGAATATCTAGAAAATTCCTTAAACATGGGCATTTTTTTTTTTGAGTAGTCAGCCAAGAGGGATAAAATGTAACTTGAGACAGGACTGAACACACAATGTAGAGATGCATTTACTTGTAAAACTAGTTCAAAGACCAGCCTGCTGTGGGTCTCAGAGCTTGCAGATCTGGCTATCACAACCCAGACCTAGCTGTATTCAAGAAGAAATGGAACCAGCCCGTGATTATGATATACAGGCAACCAGTCAATGCTGAGAGACGGAGAATCCGTTTTCTTTTTTATCCCAAGTGACCATCCCTAAACATAGGTGCAGATAAGCAACATTAAATGAGCTTAGTATGTTTTCTACGTTGTAACTTCAAGCTTTTCCATCCACACCCCAGTTCCCAGGTAATAACTCAGAAGCTAACTTATTTACAAATAAACACCTAGGTTATACACGTGGGCTTGTTCCCCCCACTAGCTCATAACTTATATAGACTGTTTAAACTATTCTGTCTGCCACAAGACTAGTTACGTGCATATGACTTCCTCAGAGTCTGAGTGGTGATTCTCCCTGTGCCGAACTCCCAGAGTTCCAATTTCTCTACCAGAACTCCCAAATTCTATTTCCTGCCTTTTGTTAATAGGCCATCAGGTTTTTATTGATAGGTGATGCTTTCAAATGGTACAAAAGAGATTCTTTCTACACTGTGGGGTGTGTGTGTGTGTGTGTGTGTGTGAGAGAGAGAGAGAGAGAGAGAGACAGAGACAGAGAGAGAGAGAGAGAGAGAGAGAGAGAATAATAAATTTGTCATGACTTCAAGAAGCAGAGGGGAAACAGAGGGAAGGAAAAAAAGGTAGAAAAGGTGCTAATACAGTACCTATGTATGAAATTCTTTTTTTTTTTTTTTGGTTTTTCGAGACAGGGTTTCTCTGTGTAGCCCTGGCTGTCCTGGAACTCACTCTGTAGACCAGGCTGGCCTCGAACTCAGAAATTCGCCTGCCTCTGCCTCCCAAGTGCTGGGATTAAAGGCGTGCGCCACCATCGCCCGACAGAAATTCTTAAAAATATATAAAATTTTAAATTAAAAAAAAAAGAAAAAGAAGCAGAACTGAAGGAAAAGGATAGCACTCCCAAAGGAAGGCATGGCTCTCACATTGCTTCACATGCTCCCAGCCTTCCAACTTTGCCATGACTGACAGATGCACGGGGCCAGCAACCAGCAGTTAAAAGCATTAAAAGTAGTTTGTGGCTACACTCATTCAGAAACACTGCCATATAGGGCTGCTGTTCACATGAGGACCTGATCCTGGTAGTTACAGAAGCACCAAAGTGGCCACAAAATTGACCATCACAGGCCAGATTACAGACCCGTAGCCAGCTCTCCCCCATGGTAGCCACACACAATATGCATCAGGCTGCTATTCCAGAAATGAAGTCAGCAGGCAGCTTCTCACCAGGGAACAATCTCAAATCCCCAAATACTTTTGGAGCTGGCAAAACAGAAACCTACTTGACACTAAGGAGTGGTAACTTTTTCTTCTGACTCCTTTATCGGCTAGGATGGTGCTGGGTGTGGTAACACATGCCTGTAATTCCAGCACCTGGGAGATGGAGGCCGAAGGATCGGGAGTTCTAACCCATCTTCAATCACACGATTGACATCTTGGCCGATCATTTTAAAGAAGGACATGGTGGCACTGACCTTTTGCTCACTCATCTCAGCACATCTCCCTGGTGGCAGGGCAGGGACAGGTGGGTCTCCTTGAGTTCCAGACCAGCCTAGTTGGCAGAGCAAGTTCCAAAATCAACTAGCTATCAATAAATATAAAAGCAAATGACAAGCTGGCGGGAGCTATCGTATTCATCCACATCCACTGCCCCCTTCCCCAGCCTTTCTCACAAGGAAGTCCATTTGCCTTGGCCACACTCACAGGAATTCAAAGCCCAGGAGGCTTTGTCAGCCAAGTGGCCCCAGTGGAAACTAGGTCTCTCCTGAGGCTCTTTCAACATCCCTACAGATCATTAGGTCTCTGCGAGGGGCAGAATGCCACACTGGCTTCGCTTGACTCAGTGTCAAGTGACCCACAAATTTATACCATTAATATTTGAAGTTTGAAATTACCTTGGTTACGTCCACTACATCGTCTTTTCCAACTACTACAGGCAGTACCTTGTGTACTTCACGTCTTATTACATTGACAGAGCCTGAAGCAGTATGTACGGTCCAGTGAGGCCTCCGGATGTTTATAGTCAATTATGGTAAGCTCAGGCTGAAGTCACTCAAGCAATCCCGCCAAAGATATAAAGTGAATCAAAGCAAGATTGCTTCCCTGGAAGAACAAAGCCAAGGCCACAGAAATAGAAAACAACCTGCCACATGCCCTAATTCCTATCACATCTGCACTCAGTTCCCCAATTTGGCACAAAAATGGGATTTAGAGAATTTATCAAGACTTAATCAAGTAGCAAGCCCAGTGACAAGGAGTTTTTCAGATGCTGACCAGCCAACTTCTTGCTGGAATGAATACACAGAGACCCCGGGGTTAACTGTTGATCTTACCCCAGTGGAGAACAACACAGCATTCTGATGAGGAGGAAAGGTCAGAAGCAATTATGTTATCCATGGCTGGGGTCTGGGCCAGATGTTCCCAGGTTCAGTTAGTGGTTTATTATTCAAAGGATTGAAATAGGGCTTACACTGATTTGTGAAAGTAAGCAACTTAACTCAAAGTGAAGCTATAGCACAGGTTAGGCAGGGGTATACTATCAAGATGGACAGCAGGACACAAGAAAGTACTTCTGGGTCTGCTTATTGCTTGAGGCTTCTTTTTATGGAGCTCAAAAGAAGGAGGAGTTTGGTTGCTAAAAGGCCCAATAAAGGTGGTTCCGTTTTGATTGGTAGATTACATCATGATACCATTTTCCTACTGGTGCGTGTCTCTTCCCATAATGCTCCTGATTTTAATCATATGCATTCCCAAGTACGCACAGGTTAAGATGGTAGGAATTCTAACTTGAGGACAGTTTTGCCTTGGTGCATATGTTCTCAAGACCAGTTCAAACTGGATCAGCCTTTCCATTCTTTCCTAATAAGTTGGAGATATATCTGAACAAAAGCTGTGTAAGTTCTATTGCTGTTAGAGTAGGAGAAACTTGTCCCATTGTGCAGAGATGGGTATACATGTAGCTAGGTTAGGTGGGGGTCTGAGGTTGTCAGGTGCATTGCTCAGAGGGGTCAATGTACATAGAAAGAAGCTAGGCTGCCAATTCAATTGGTGAATGCTGCTGCTGCTGCTGCTGCTGCTGCTGCTGCTGCTGCTGCTGCTGCTGGTGGTGGTGGTGGTATATGTGTGTGTAATCCAAACCAAGTAGAGTCCCAGGTTACTAAACCATCCCCTATGCTTACTTGCCCTAATTTGGTTCAAACTGATTATTTCAGAGAGGGCAGTGAGAGCAAATCCTGACTCTGGTAACTTAGTAGCTGTGTGACCTTAGGTGAATTAAACTCTCTATGCCTCAGTTCCCTCTTCTGTAAAGCAGAGTTAACAGTACCTACCTCAAAGGATTGTGATGAGGATGGCTCTGTGGGTGAAGGTGCTGCCACCAAGGCCTGATGACATGGGTCAGGTCCCTGGGACACACATGGTGAAAGAACTGACTCCTGTAAGTTGTCCTCTGATTTCACATATGCTGTGTACACACACACACACACACACAATGTAACCGATTTTTTTTCTTAAAAGTATTGTGAATTAAACAGGCTAATAAAGTACTTAAGGAACACCTTTCATTCAATGGCTGTAAATGTTGACCTGTCATCCTCATAGGAAAGTAAACACATCTTGGGGAGCTTGACTAACTTACCATTCCTCAAGATAAAGGTTCTGGATCAATACAGGTGACATTGTCTGATGGGATGTAGCAAGCACACCACTATTATGGTGCCCAGAACTGTCACTATAAAACTCCTACTATGTTCTCCACTAGACTTCCCAGCTTTCTCCTCTGACCATCAGGATCCTTGTAGTTTTTCTGCACTGCGTGATCTCCCAGCCCAAGACCTACAAGCCCTTCCTTCCTCTAAGAGACAAGAACAGAAAGTAGAAAGGCCTCGAACCTGAAGTCACCTTAGAATGAGGTTATCAGCATCAAACCTGTGACCCTCCCTCAGATAGCAGGCTAGACCCAGGCAAGTATCTGGATTCCCATAGGAGAGATGGCCTCTCTTCACATGGAGCTAGCTCTACCTTTGCCTAGGCTGTCTGGCTTTAGAGTACCCAACTTTTCTCTGATCCTGGTTTATAAGTTCCCATAGGAGTATCATGATTAGAAAGTTGCTCAGATGGTCTGCTCTGCCTCTTCCTCCAGTGAAGCCTGATGCCTACAACCTCATCAGATGAACAGCTGTGCTGATTTGAATAAGAACGGCCCTCATAGGCTCATTAATATATTTAAATGCCTGGTTCCCAGATGGTGGAACTGTTTCTCTCCCTGCCTTCTATTTGTGGATCAGATATGAGCTCTTAGCTACTACTCCAGCACCATGCCTTCCTGATGGCCACCCTGCATCCTCTGACGACAGATATCAGAGGACTCACCCTCTGATACTGTAAACAAGCACCCAACTAAAAGCTTTCTTTTCTAAGTTGCCTTGGTCATGGTATCTCTTCATAGCAATAGGCAACAACAGCCAAGGTTGTAACGTGGTCTTACGGCTCCAATCTAGGTAGGAGTTGAAACCAGCCATTTCTGACAGTGTTTTTGCAAACTTTCCTACCAGCTCCATCTTGCAGCCCTACGAAACGGATTAGATAGGGACCATAGTCTTATAAACAGATACCTACTGGGGTCCAAGTGTCACTGCCTCTTTCCAAACCCTGGAGTATTTATGAGTCTAGAGTAGATGCCCCAGTGTGTTCCATCAGAGAACACTGCTAACATCTGGGACCCTCTCACAATCCCAGAGTCTAGATCATTCCAAGAGAGAGGACCGGGTGCAAGCCTGAGGTATAACACAATTTTAGAGAGCAAAGTGAGACTGAGCTTGGTGTCAGCCAGGAGCAAAGGATCAGCCACATCTGCCACACCGCCCACACATGACAATTTAAGATTTGAAGAAACATGGGCTGCTACTAGAATGTAAACACATAGGCCTGCTAGGGAACTGGTAGCCCTCAGGGTCTGGTAGCTGGGTCTTCCAGCTTCTTGATTATGTTATTAGTTCTATCTTGCAACTGTTGCTTAGATGAAAGGTAAATTGTCTTCCTCACTGGAGAAAAGAAGAGATTCCATTCTTTCTGATTTAAAAAAAAAAATGCTGCAGAGACATGCAACAACCCACACCGTGGTCTGGGGGAAGACTACATTCCTGTGGCCAGGAGTCTTGAAGAAATATCCCATGAGAAAGGAAGCACCCTCCAAAGAATGTTTATCTAAGAGGCTCCCAATGAGCTGCTGCTGGCCTCGGTCCTGGGTCTAGGCTTTGCAATGTCTTTGTAGGAAACTGTCAGGTATCCCTAGACCAGGTCCTGAAGTGCAGGCAAATACACAGATGCACAGGGGAGAGCACAGAGTCAGCCAGACAGCCTCAGACTCACAGGTGCTGCTCCCTTGAGAGAAAGAAGCCTTAGTCTCCTTCATAAAGAGCAAGTCAAAAGCTAGACATGGTGGTTCATGTCTATAATCCTTCAGAAAGTTGAGGCAGGAGGATTGCCAAGAGTGCAAGACCTGTACGGGCTACAGAGTGAGACTGTCTCAAAAGTGTATACAAATTTAAAACATTTTTAAATGAAGGAAAGAAAAGGATGGACGGAGGCACAAATAATTTTAATTAAGAGCTTTTTTCTCTTAAGTTTCAGAAACACCACAGGCAACTGCGTTCTGACAGATAGCAACAAGCTGTGACTGACTATGCAATGCAACAGGAAGGAAGTGAGTCACTTCTCAAATTTCAGTAATTCAGTCCACCATTTGCAGGTTTCACAGACACAATTTTTATTAAAATTGTGCATCGATTTCATATATTTTAAAAAAACTTCTTTATTCTGGTATCAAAATAGTTATCTTTTTAAAATACTTTGAAAAGCTGTAATACAATTTCCTTGTTATATATTAAATACTCTCCTGAAACATCAATCATTTCTCTCCCATCTCTTGCTGCCACCGTCATACTCTTATTTCTTATTCTTTTCGTTTCTCGGCATCTTTGACACTTATCCAAGACAAGCATGAAAAGGAAAAGATCTTTCTTACAAGCCCTTTATTTTAAAAAATGAAAGAAATGAAGGGGTGAAAAGGAGGGAGAGAGGGAGAGGAGGGGAAAAAGGAGGAGATGAGGAGGGAGAAAAGAAGGGAGGAGGGGAGGAGGAAGAGAAGGAGGGGAAGAGGGAGAAAAAGAAGAGAGGAGAAGGGAGGGGAGGAGGGGAAGAGGAAGGAAAGAAGAAAAGTAGGGCATGTAAGTTAGGAGCACACAAGTTGGTGAGAGTTAGTATCTGACATGACACCAGAGTCTTTTTAGTAGACTATGGCAGGCCCTGGACTTAAATATACCAAATACTAATTTTAGCCTTGTAGTGATAATTTGGGCTCAGCAGCACCGTCTAGTGGCCAGGCTGTATCAAAACCCAGCAATGGGAACCCAACCACTTTGATACTGGGTTATTGGAATATGACAAACTTTTCGTTTTGTTTTTTTTTTTTTTTTTTTTCTTTTTGGAGGCCACAAGTTAACTGGATTCTAGAAAATCCACTCTGGACATAAGCAGCCTACAGATGCTCAGTGCACAGCCTCAGGAATGCCAGCTTCACACAACACTGAAACGTTCCATCAGAAGCTGGACTCCGGTAAGGATTTCTTTCGACTTAAGGAAAGGGTGTGGTATTTCACTCTCTGCAGGGTGCCATAAGAAGTCTGTTCCCCAGGAATGGTCCTTTGTGAGATGCCAGCTGTACTGGTTCGAGGGGGCCTGCTGGCTTTTCGGGGGAGGTGGAGAGAGCTGGGCGCAGATCGGATGTCCCTCTCTGTGTGGTTGCCCAGGCCTCTGGCTGGGCTCTCTCGAATCCTGAGGGCAGGGGACGAACCTCGGGCATGCTCATTCATGGCAGGGCTCAGCCGGTCACTCGCCAGGGAGACTGGGGGTGCTGGTGGTGAGCTTTCAGTCCTGACAGTCCTCTTGTGCTCTTTCTTCCAAAACACAGATTTCAAAAGAGTGAATGTCCCCTGTCCCTTGTCAGGGGCCCTTTCCTCCAGGGCAGCCTTAGCCTTCATCTTGGGTAAGGTACCTGGGCCATTGTCCTTAAAGTTTCTGAGCAAGCCAGTGGATGGGGAAGGTGGGCTACTCTGGCTTCCCACCTGGCTACTTCCCTTCCACACTGTCATCTTCTGGCCCTCAGGGTGTGCTGGCTTCTCATCCCCCACTGAGGGCATCACAGTGAGGGGCAGGTCAAACTTTTTTGGGAGCCTGATATCCTGACTTGCATTCCCTGTTCGTGTCCTGGCAGTGTGCAGACCATCATCTAAGGACCCCAGGGCTTGATGGTGGTTGAGGTGACATGAGGAAAGGGGCACCCCAGTTGTTCCTTGCCCAATGGCTCGACCGCTGTCTTCACTTTTAGCAGGAAGGGTGACATCTGACCTTGGCGAAGCTGC
Source organism: Grammomys surdaster (assembly GCF_004785775.1). Lineage (NCBI taxonomy): Eukaryota > Metazoa > Chordata > Mammalia > Rodentia > Muridae > Grammomys > Grammomys surdaster. The sequence continues at coordinate 1,518,203 of NW_021604783.1, forward strand.
CGTCTCATCGCCCCCAGCAGCACGTGTCAAGAGCGGCACAATGGACTGGCTGGTAGAGCGGGGTCTTCTTCTGGACTCTAGGTATTCCACCAGTTCAACAGATGCCCCAGGACGTTTCTCCCTGTGTCCAAAGGACCACCTCAGGGGCATGGTCTTAAAGGGCCCATGCCTGGATCTGGAAGCAGGAGGTGCCTTCATGCTGATACTTCGGCCACCAACACCCCGAACCAAAGGCCTGGCCTCAACTCCTCCTGAAAAAGACACAAAGACCATGAGCACCTGTTAAGGGATGAATGCAGTGCCAGCCTTCAAGCAATGGTGTGTTAGGTCTAAGTCTGGGCACAATGACCATAGCACAAGCCAGATACACAGGGGTCCTGCCCTCAGGGCCACCAATAGTTTCATCCACTATCCCACAGAATCCATGTATACATTTAAAACCTACAGGGGAAGCCACCGACAAAGAAGGCACAGCCTTCCTTGATATCCACAGAGGATTGCTCCTAGGATCCCAGTGGATAGCAGAACCCGTAGATGTACAAACGCCTTCTGTAAAATAGCATGCATATCTTTCCACAGACTTTAAGGCATTTCTAGATTATTTATGAAACAGACACAAAACAAATGCTATTTAAACAATTGTCATTCTATGTTGCTTAGGAAGTAATCACAAGGAAAAATACCTGTGCATTTTTAGTAGCTACTCTTCACCCTCCCCAGACGCTGCTCCCGCCATCTCCCAAGCCTGCCTGCAGTTGACTGAATCAGCAGATAAGAAAATGGTGTTGAAGGCTGACTAGATCCACGTGCCCTGCAGCCAGAGCACTGAGGGGTTCACTGAGTCAGCTGCCCTGAAACCTAACATCATTATCATCCATCTTTAACTATGTCTAAGGACAAAATGCTTACCAAATGTCTCTCAAATTGGGTCAAAATTGGGTACTTGCACTTTAAAATGAAAGACTGTCACATATCTCATACTGAGCTCAAAAGAAAACAAAGTAACTGTAGGCTTCATTTTATCTATTTTACCAGTGTTGCCTTTTGTGTCTTATTGTATTTTGCAATTGTCTGTAAATAGCTGGGAAAGTGGTTTTGGTATATAGTCTTAAGTGAGAAGTTTAGAATCCTACAAGGCATTGTGATCCAGCTTGCAGACACACACTCACAGACAGGCAGATAGACAGACACAGACACACAGACACACACACACACACACAGACATACACACACACTATGTGCTATGCATGTGAAGACAGACATACAAAGCAGGATAGAGAAATGGATACCCAAAGTGGTGAAATGTGAGGGGCTGAGAAATGTAGCTATTTCATTATTTATTTTCCTAATTCTTTTCTACAGATCAGCCCTTCTAAAAAGAACATACAATGATCAACATGGAGTGCCTTTTCCAAGAAGTGTCACTATCACCACACTGCCAAAACTGCTTGACGTCTGACATGTACTGCCCCTAGTCCACGTGTGCTGTGTGCTAGTCGGTCAAGTACATAAGCATGGTGCTGGCATCCACAGCTGGCTGCTGCTGATATGCTACTCATGGAGTCTGAGTGTTATGGGCTGAAGGCTCTCATCCCTCCCAGTTCCTAAGTTGAAACTCTAACCCCCAAGGTCATAGCTTTAAAACAGTGTCCATATCAGAAGAGGTAAGAAAAACCAGAGTTCTTTCTGACTCTGCATCAAAGAAGAGGACTCACCATTAACCAACCTAACTGGTCCCCAATTCCATCCTGCAGAGCTTCGAGGAAGGAATTTCTGTCATTGGTAAGATCCCAGCATATTTCTGTTGCAACAGTCCCAAAGGTCTATGACAGAGACCAACTTTAAAGATAATCAAGGACTTTTGTCACAAAACACCCATGTGGGGATGCCATAAGATTCTCAGGCACACAGGTGTGAGGTCAAGGAGAGCAAAAGTCACAGAGAATGCTGAGATAAGAATTTAAGTGCACAAGGTCACTGGCTGTCAGTAGCTGAGAAAGCAGGCCCCCAGGGGGAAGGGAAAAAGTGCTGGACCAGCCTCAGGCAGATAGCAGAGGATTCGTCGGGCTCTCGCCTGTTGGGGGCTTCACATGCCATTTTTGATATCTTTTTCTTTAGAGCTTTTCTTTAGATTGGCCAGGAATAGACCTAATTCCACCCAAAATACTTTGTCATTTCAGCTTGCACTGACCTTCTGGCTCTACCATTCAATCTCCGCACCTGGGGAAAGAGAAAGCACAGCTATGGAGACTGAGGTGCGTGTGAAGTTTTCTTGTTCCTCGTCCACAGCCCCGAGAAGGGCAGAGAGGGGAGCTTTGCATCAGGAGGACAAAGCTGTGGCTTTTCGCCCTTTACCAGTTGGAGTGGCCTGGAGCCCTGGCAGGTGGCCAGAGGACCTGGCTGTCACTGTAAATAACCACGTTTCCCTTCTTCCTAGTGTGAAAGGGCCCTGGGCCAGGGCTGACAGCAACCTACACTACAGACACCCAAAGGACCCCTTCAGCTTGCCTTCTTTTGGAGAAAAAGCACCCTTTATTTCTTTTCATCTATTTATTACCCATAACAGGATCTGAGGGGGTGGAGACGAAGAACCTTAGATAAACTGAGAAGCAAATGGAATAAGCAGAGAGGAAAAGCAGCAGGTACCCATCTGGGCACTTGCCCACTAACCAAGCAGGCTGCCTCTTGTCCAGTACTGAAGCCCTTCCTCTGGGAGATGGGTCATCTGGAAAGCTGGGAGCTAGGATGGAGGATGGGATCCAGGGAGCCTGAGACCCACAAAGGACCGACAGTCTTTTTTTTTTTTAACTTTTATTTATTGTTATGCTATGTGTGTTTGTCTCCACGTATATGTGTGCCATGTGTGAGCCTGGTGCCTGCAGAGGTCAGAAAAGGGTGTCAGTCTTCTGGAACTGGAGTTACAGACAGATGTGAGTAACCATGTCATTGCTGGGAACTGAACCCAGGTCCTCGGCAAGAACAAACGTTCTTAACTAGAGAGCCACCTCTTCAGCCCAAGGCCTACAGCCTTAAGTTGCATCTTCCTGGAGGTTGTATACACCCTGCAGTAGACACAGTGATCTTCTCAGGCCCTACAGGACCGCTCTGTGGTGGGCACCTGGTCTGCTGATGTATACAGCCTCCAACCACAGGGCAGCCGCTCCAAGAGATGCCTCCTCTGTTCCTGTCTGTATAAAGCCACTTAGATTCTCAAGTCACTTCCATTGCTAGGCTAATGATGTGATCTCCAAATTGAGGTCATACTATGCTGTGGGCAGGAGCCTTAGAGTCTCTTCTCCCCCATCCTTAGTTTATCTTCAATAGGTCAAGTACTTTCAATATCCCTAAGGGTTTCCATCACATCTTAACATCCACCCATTAATTCATCCCAAAAAGTCTTAAGAAAAGCCTACTGTGTGCTAAAGATTATTTTTCAGTGCTTGGGAAAAAACACAAATGAGAACCAGGTATGGTGCACATGCCTTTAATCTCAGCACTCAGGAGACAGAGGCAAGCTAATCCCTGTGAGTTTGAGGCTAGTCTGGTCTACATAGCAAGTTTCAGGCCACCCAGGGCTACATAGGGAGACCTTGTATCATAACAACAACAAAAATGCAAGGAAAAAGTGGCTGTGTTCATGGGGTTTGACAAAAACCAAAACATACAATATTGTGTAACACAGTGGTAAAGGCTACAGCGAATAATGAGGGGTCAAGAAGAAAAGGAGGGTGGGGAGTGAGGAATGAGCAGTATCTGAGAGACCTAAGTGAAAGAGGGAGGGAGAGAGAGAGGGAGGGAGGGAGGGAGGGAGGGAGGGAGGGAGGGAGGGAGGGAATCTGAGGAAGACAAGTTCCAGACTTCAGGAGTAGCAGGTGCAAAGACCCTGGGGCAGAAGTAAACTTGCTGTGTCAGGCAAGCATCTGAGACAACCAGAGCTGGAACACAGGAGAAAAGGGCCCCATGCTATGTGCACCCAGGACACCTTCTGAGCCCCAATCCATAGTTGAAGATCTCTGCCACTAACTTTCAATGTCAAAAAATTTTCAGCACCTCTCTGATCCTAATTTAATTGTTCTTTTTGCTCTCATGTCTCTTGAAGGCATGGCAACCACTTCTGCATGGAGGGCAGAGGCAACCTAGAACAAACTTGACCCCAAATTTCACTGTGGTCCCCTAGACAATCAGGCAATGTCTACAGATAAGCCAGGGCTATTCTTCTTCCTCTGAGACTGAGTCAGGTGGATAAAAGTGGGCAAGAAAAGGGCTGGATGTCAACCACCATCCCTTGGGAGTCAGAGTCACCATTCCTTTTTTCTCATTCCATGTATCCCCTCATTCTAGAGAAGGAAGAGCAAAGCCTTGTGGGTAGAAACAGAAAAAGCAGCAACAGGGTCCAACATGGGTGTGGTAACTCACACCTAGAATCCCATCACTCAGGAAGCTGAGAGACTGAGTTCCTGGCCAACCAGGGCTCCACAGTGAGAGCTTGCCTCAAAGTAGAAATAACAGAGAAGACTCAGCGACAGAATATAACACAAAACAAAACAAACAGCAGCAGCAGTGTGACCTGACCGGAAGGCTTGTAGGGTCACCACTGAGACTCCCATGAGTCAGTAAAAAGATAAGAATTATCTCACACCCTAGCAGGTGTGCAACCTGCAGCCTGCACCCAGGATAGCTATGAATATGACCCAGCACATCTGTAGGTGAAAACGTCACACTAAAAGATTGGATACCTCTGCACATGGGGCAAAACGGCAATCACAAAACCACAAGGGAAAATGGAGGAGAGTCAAGAGGTACAGCCAGGAGCCACAATAAACAACTAGTGGAATCTGAAGGCAAGAGACAATAAAGCAAGGGAAATACAAGACAGAGCCCCAAAGAAAGGCCGGAGTGTGCAGAAGGAAGGCATTTGGGGGCTGGGTGGGGCTGAACACGCAGGCATGTTCTAGAATTTCTGAACTCTGAGGTCAGAGAGAATCTTAAAAAACTTCCAGCCAGGGAGAGTAAGAGACACTCACACAAAAAGAACAGTCTAGGTTTCTCACCTGCCACCCTGGGGCAAGGAGAGCGTGGGAAACCAGCTACAGAAGCAGAAAGCAAAGAACTGCAACCTCAGAGCCCCAGGCCAGCCAGGCTGCCACCCACTGGGGTGATGGAAACACTTCTGGCTGTGCAAGGATTTAGAGCTCAGGTGCCTGAAGGGCTCTGACAAACACTGGCAGAGCAGAGATCTCAGGGCAGAGGGCAAAGAAGACAAACACAAAACCACAATGCATCCCAACCCCTCCTCCCCCGACCCTGCATTCCACAAACTGTCCATCCTCCAGAGGGAAGGCCAGACAGCCTCTGAAGGTCATCTCAAGCCAAATCGGATGCACAGGACAGGAACTCTAACAGCAGTGGGGGAGAATCTAACTATTGCAGCACAATTAGAAGTCAGGAAGGAAGTAGTGTACTTCCCAACAGGGCAGAGGGAGCTGGAGAAAGGGTTTCAAACCTCTCATTGTGGAAGGATGTCAGGGGGCAGAGGAGAGCAGAGCTACAGTTCTAGGGTTACTGGAGTAGAGAGAGGAGGCAATGAGGAAACAGACCGTCTGGCAGGAAACAGCTGGTTTCTTGAGGCCTTATAATGGCAGGAAAAGGTGATTGATCACAAATACTGAGAAAGTACACAGGAACTCGGGAAGAAGAAAAGCAGAACTTGCAAATTAATTAGAAAAGGAAACAAACAACAACCAACTTAACCAAGATGAGAGAACGTCAGGAGAGGGAGAAACCCAGCAAGGAACATTTTAGCCAACACTGCACTTGTTTCTCTTGCCCCATCCAGTGGGCTGAATTCTCCTAACAAAGCACAGGAATCCAGCCAGGGATCAGGCTCAGTGGCACAGTGCTCCTCAGCATACACGAGGACCCTGGCTTTACCTCTCCTAGCACCACAGTGAAAACAACAACAACAACAACAAACTGGCTCTTTATTTTTTACCTCAGAGAGCTGGAGCCAAAAGCTCAATGTTTAAGAGCACATAGCAGCTAAGAATCATCCAGTCCAGGGGATGTAACGCCTCCTTCTGGTACTTAGGGGTAATACATGCATGTGGTGTGTGGGTGCAGGTGTGCATACAGGTGTGCATGTGTTTGTGTGTGCGCCTGTGTGTGTACATATTACACAGACAAAACATAATACAGAAAGAAGAGTCAAAATTATCAATGTGGAGTCCAAGGTAAAAAACAGAGAACGGATAAAGAACAATTGCAATGATAAAAGCAATATATATATATATATCTCCAATAGTCATGAACTTTCAGACACTTATTACCAAATAGGTCCCAACACTATGCAACAATTAGAAACGTTTATAGAGTACATGGTCAAAACCCAGCTCTGCTGAAGATCTCAATGGGTCTCCTTCATAGTCAGAAGGGAATCTAAATCCTGGTTCAGTGGCTCACACCCATAAACCCAACACTTGGGAGATGATGACAGGAGGTTCAGATATAGTGTTGGCTGTATCGTGAGTTCAAGACCAACCTGGGCCATAATATTTTGTTTTCAAAAACAAACACAAAACAATAACAAAAAGAGACATATTTAAAGAGGCATGGGAGAAAGGAATAAAGCAACCAATCACGTGATATCACGTATGATAAGTGCTCGAGCCCTCAAAAAGGCTACTTGTTAATTCATATGTACACAAAACACTTACAAAATAACAAAACAGACTTTACCATGAAAGAAGATAACTTTTGAGAAGCTCACTCTTGGACCATAATTCGCCAAACTGTTAACAAAGAATAAAAAGATGACCACACGGTCCTGAATACTTGAAATTCCCAGATACCATCAAAAGGGGAATGTAAGCTGAAATGAAATACTATCTGGAAAGATCTGGAAAGGAAGAAGACATACTAAAACCTTTAACACCCAAGAAAAGCCACAGAGGATGATTATCAAGAGAATGGTTTGTCCTAACAAGCTGGGGTGACACCTAAGCCTCAGGGGCCTCTATTCAAACGGTCTCTGGGAAGGACTTCTTGGGATAGATCTCTCTCTCTCTCTCTCTCTCTCTCTCTCTCTCTCTCTCTCATTCTCTCTTTTACCTTCTTTCCTTCCTTCCTTCCCTCTTATTTTTTAAACATAGTTACATCTTCCTGTAGTTGTAAAGGTAGAATGTTTTTATATCCCATTGGCTGTACAGTACCTCCTTTTCATATCTGCCCCAATTCTATGAGTTATAAACCCCAATAAACTCTGTCTTAATCAAGGTTACTATTGCTATGATAAAACACCATGATCAAAAGCAAGTTTGGAAGGAAAAGGTTTGTTTGCTTTACACTTCCACATCCATAGCCCATCATTGAGGGAAGTCAGGGCAGGAATCTGGAGGCAGGAAGCAAATGCAGGCCATGGCGGGTGCTGCTTACTGGCTTGCTCAACATGGCTTGCTCAGCCCACTTTTTTATAGTACTCAGCTCCTCTAGTTCACAGATGGCACCACCTACAATGGGCTGGACCCACACATATCAGTCATTAATTAAGAAGAAGGCTTATCTGTACAGAGGCTGATCTTCTAGAGGCATGTCTCACTTGAGGTTCCTTCCTCTCTGATAACTTTAGCAAGAGTCAAGTTAACATAACCTGACCCACTCCTTTCAGTACAAATGCCATCCCAACATCCCACGGCCAGAGCTCCTGGAGGGATGACATTCCTGGGCAATCCATGCTTCTCTGCAGAGGGCTGCTGACATGGAGTAACCATGACCATTTACCCACCAGGACCGTGTCTGGGCATTGAAGGACACTTGTCATCCTTGTCCTCAATTATAACTCACCTCAATTAATTTTGAAAGATAAAAAGCTTCTCTTACAGAAGAGAGAGGATTGAACCCTGTGGAAATCTCTCTGCTAGATTTGCTTCTGCCCAGATTTGATGTTAAGATTAGATTTTGCAACCATCTCAGAACTTCTAGAACAAGTTTCAAAACTCAATTTTATCCAAACTACCAGGGGAGAAGGCTCCCTTGGAAAGCAGAGCTCTTCCAATATCCAAGCAGAAGAAATCTGAATGTTGGCACCATTGGCAGATGAGAGCCTCAGAGGACAGTTGGAGGAGCCTGGAAGATAGTTGGCATTCCTGCCCTGGTTTGTCTAGTAGAAACAGATGCAGAGGTCATGGATTAAGATGGGTGGGCCCATTCCATTGTAGGTAGTGCCTGTGTCTCTGCAGTATCCCCAGGATTGTACCTGACACTTCTCTGAAAACCCTATTGAGAAGCTGGGTCATTCTTTGGAGTTGCCTCTTAAAGGAAGGGTGTTCAAAACATTTCTCCATGGGAGAGAGGTGGCCCTTGGCCTTTTGACAGAGCTGAGATGAACCAATGACTTTCTCACAGGCGGTATGAACAAGAATGAACAAGCTGGAAGAGCCTCTCTCTTGTTTACAGACACTTCCCCAAAGATACAGCCAGAACAGTGTGAAAGAAAAAGAAATACCCAGTGAAAGAAAGATTCGGCTGCATACAGTTCAGTCCCACGGAAATGAACTATGAGGACCTAGTCTGGTTCTATACACACACACACACACACACACACACACACACACACACACACACACAC
>NW_021604783.1:1526835-1585751 GCF_004785775.1 Grammomys surdaster
CACACACACACACACACACACACACACACACACACACACACACACACTTCTGCAGCATTCCATCTGGTGGTGAAATGGTGAAAACTCAAAATGCCAAACACCAGAGAGTAAAGCAGAAGGTAGCAAGAAGACTCTTTCATCACACTGACCCACTCACTGCTATCAACTAGGACCCTGGGATGTGCCAGGAACTATGTTCTCAGATATAGCAGTGACTACAGTACATGGAAACAAGCAGCTGATGAGTGAGCACATAGACTAGGGCCCAGTAATTTTACCCCTAGGTATGGACTCAACAGAAACACAGGCGTATGCACAGCAGAAGACATGAACCCAAATGTCACAGCAATACAGGTCAGTATATCCAGAGTGCTTGGGACCAGAAGTGTGGAAGGTCTCAAACCTCTTCAGATGTTGGGATAGGTAGAATAATGTGGTCTCCTGGAGATAGAACCCATGTCTCAACATGAGGCTCTTTTATGCACTGTATGCACAGCATAAAAGTGATTCACATGATATTCTTAGTTATTGGTACACAAGACGAGATTTCATGGCGTGAAATTTTCTGCAGGTGATGGCATGATATTGGTAAGAAATTTTATATTTTGAAGCATTTGGAATTTCCAGATTAAGCATGCTCAACTTTTAGTATTGACTGTAACTTAGACAACTTCTAAGTCTAACCTCACTAGGATAAAATGTGACCTATCCTTATAATGTGAGAAAATCTGGCAAGAGAAATGGTGCCGTCTGTCAGCAAACACCATCCAGAGATAATCCATCATATTGGACCCACAGAGACACTGCATGGATTTACAGAGAAGCCACCAGTATCTCAGGAACTGAAAATCTGTAGTAATTCAAGATACTTCCTTTGACGAGCAAGCCAGATTTCTCCAGGGCTGATGTCTGCATCTATAGAAACTTTCACTCGGCAGTGAACACATGGAGAGCAAAGGTTGATCCCTACCTCACTCTTCACATTTTTTCCTATTCCCTGTCTTTGCTTTGATTCTCTTTCTCTCACATATACAAGCTAACTTCTGAACAGAGAAGTAAGAATCTCTGGGTTGATTTTATTTATAAGTAAAATAAATAAAATAAAAAATAATGTACTGCTATGCACACCAGATGCACCTCCCAAGAACTGTGGTAAACAAAATAAGGCAAACAGAAAGCCCGTATGCCATATGGCTTCATGGGTAAAATTCATCCTTGTAAACATGCATTTTTATATTATAAACCAGACTGACTACTGCCCTGCTCCGAACTCTCCAACAGCCACTCGCCATGCCTGGAATAAAGTCCAACAGATGTGTCATAGTTGGCCCCTGTCCATCCTTTAATTAAAACAGTAAAACTAATCTGGCATAGATTCTGGGAGAGTGGGAAGTAATGAATAAGATAGGTACAAGGAAATAGGATTCCAGAGCCACTAATCTACCTTCCCAACCTTCTACCTACCATCCCTCCTTTCTTCCTTTCTTCCTACCCTCCCTCCTTCCTACCCTCCACTCAGCCTTCCTACCCTCCCTCCTTGTTACCCTTCCTCCCTCTTTTGTTCCTCCTTCCCTTCCTTCATTGATGTTGGGGATTAAACCCAGTGCCCATAGTAGGTGAGTGTTTTGCCCACTATGTAGACCATTCTGGCCTTGAACTCACAGAGATCCACTTGTCTCTGTCTCTCTGGTGCTGGGATTTAAAGGTGTGCACTACCATGCCCAAATTAAAATTTTAAAAGTCATGTGACCACTTTTCTTTGCCCAAGGAGATACACACACACACACACACACACACGTACAGAGACTTGCGTCTATAACCAAATCCTGTCCTCTGCTTTCCTGCAGTTTCTCCACTGGATGAGGTCACCTGAATGTGAGCATGCTTCGTCAGCTCTTTCAGCAAACAGAAGGTGCCCTGAGCCCAGCCTCCTGTGCAGATTCAGCTGCTGGCCTTCCACCACGCTGCATGATGACATGTGCTCGTGCCATTGCTTCCTGCACCTCAACTGTGCCTCCATTCCCTCCCACCCATAAAGGCCCCTGGGAAGTCACTGGTGGCCCTCCAGCCAGACCGGTGCCCCACAACCCTTAGTTCTGAACACAGTTGACCCTTTCCTTCTGAAAGATGCTTTCCAGCACTTGGGAATGAGCCTTGCCTGGTTTGTCTCTCCCCTGCCCTACTCCCAGCTCTCACTCACTATCCACAGCACTAGAAGTCCAAACGGCACATCGTAAGCTGCCCATCCACCTCCCTCCACCTTCCTCACTCTGCTCTGAAGCTGTGGTTTCTTCTGCCTCTCCCCTCACCCCATGTTCATCGTTCACAGCATCTGCAATGAACATATTCCCAACCTTCTGCATGAGCATGAGTCTCTGCTCAGGCCTCTACTCACATCACCTCCCCTGTGTACCAGCCAAGGCTCCCTGCATCTTCCCCAGCCTCTGCTAGTTCCTTCCCATTTCACCTCTTTCCCTTTATCCCTGCTTTAAACTATATTGCTGTGTTCGCTTCCATATCTGTTCCATGAGGTACTAAGCTCTGTGGGAACAGAAAGTGTATGCAGAGTGGTTCCTCAGAGCCCATGGAGATTAGCTCCTGAAGATGCTCGAATCCCTTATAGAAAATGTTGTAGTATTTGCATGTAACTGATACACACCTCCCATGTGTTTTATCTTCCTGCATGTTCCTGTATGCTTTAAATAACCACACAGTTCCCTATGACATCCGATGCAGTGTAACTGTTACATACATAGTTGTTATTGTTAGGAAATAACAAGAAAATACTCTGCCCATGTTTAGTACAAGTCTATTTTTTTTCTTTCTATTTCCCATCTGTGGTTGATTGACTACCAGTATACAACCTATGGCTCGAAAGAGCCATTGTGTCTATGGACAGAGGAGGATCACGGATGGATGGAGAGGCAGGTGAGTGTTAGGAAGATCCCAAGAGACAACACCCCTCTTATCAGAACCAGGTCTTTCTGTTCATGGTATGAGGTGCCAACACTTTCACAATGAAAAGCAGGGGGGAAAAAGACAGCCAGTCTAACCTCATACCTTTGTCCTGGTGGCAGATACCATTGGTGAAGACAGGAGAGTCAGGTACCCGGGCCACGGAGGGGCAGGGGGCAGAGCTCCAGGATAGCAAGCTTCCCCTCGTGCTGCTGTTGAGGCTCCCGAGTCTCATGAGCCAATGATCAGACAAGGAGGAGCTGGTGGAGCCTGCAGAAGAAGCAAAACAGAGAGCTGAACATGGCACATCTCTGAGGAGCCTGCAGCTAGGCACAGAATTGTTCTACACAGGTTTCCGGGCCCACCTCAAGAGTCCCAAGATGACTCCTATCTTTCAGTTCTGGACTAACAGAACCAGAGGGGAACTATAGAAACAAAGGTGAATGGCCAGAGGGGAAGCCTTCAATGGGACATCCTTGGAACCATAGAATTTAGAAACCTACAATGGGACATCCTTGGAACCATGATGTTTTAGTGAGCACAGGAAAGATAGTTCCTTGGTGCATTCAAATGTCTTCCATGAAATTATTTGTTGCCAACTCTGGCTTCCTAAATGGGACTACTTTTCCAGAGCCAGATTTCTAGGATTTTAGTAGTCACATTTAAATCCAGATTCAAAGTGATAGCATTTGCCCCCCAGAACCCATGGCACCAGATCCTATAGACCAATATACAGTGAACACACCAAGTTCAAGGGAGCCAAATCTTCATAATGGCATTAAGGATACCTCCCTCTGGCCTTCTCTAATAGGTTTATTATTATTAAACTGCATATTACTTGAGGAGTTTACTGAGTAGCCCAGGCTAGTCTAAATTCATGATCCTCCTGTCTCAGCTTCCCCTGGGATGAGATTATAGGTATGAGTCACCATGCCTGGATCTAAGTGTTTTATTCCTCTCTCAATGTCTGCCTTCTATAAATGGAAGGCAGGTTTGAGTTAGTTTTGATTCAAACCTGGAAGACTCTTCATTTTCTCTGGCTATTTTCCAATAATAATTAGGAAAAAATGAGGTGTGTGTGTGTGTGTGTGTGTGTGTGTATGTGTCCCAACAGCACTTGTGTGGAGCTCAGAGGATGCAGGAGGAATAGGTTCCAAGGATCAACTCAAGTTGCTAAGGATGGTGGCAAGCATCCTTATAGCTGAGCCATCTCACTGGCCCAGAACATCTCAACTCTTAAGATGACATCCAAACCCACCCCCTCCTGAGCTGTGGCACACACCTCTCATGGAGCTGCTCGCTGACCAGGGAGGGATGCTGTTCCGCTTCTGATAGAACAGGATGTAAGCCCCTCTGGTGTTGACCTCATCCTCTCGCAGGGGCTCCACTGTGCTGTCATCATAGCTGTACCACTGGCCATCCAGGGAGTTCCGGCAATAGGCTGTAAAGGTTCAATCCCCAAGTTCAATGCTTAAAGCCACAAGGCAAGAAGATGCTCCCCACAGGCAGAGCTCAAAAATGGAGATGCTTAAAGTAGGACGACAAAAATGTCCATTTTTAGCTAGAACTGATTTCTATAAAACCAGAAAAAGACAAAGTTTCACAACCAGGGTATCTTACCCAGGAGAGCTCACTGGAAGGTGAGTGCACACTGTCATCTCATCCAGCACAGTCTCTCCTAACACGGGGCCTGGTGTTACAAGGTCAGCCAGTACTGTCATCCACCACTCATCCAATTATGCTGAGACATGGCAAAGTGCACATCTCTTAATGATCGTGGAAAAGAAAATGAGACTCCTGGTTGCCTTTTCCTACTTAAGGAATGCCTTTTCTTACTTAAGGACTGAAGCCCAATATTTACGGAAAGATGAACGTGATTCTGACCACCTCTAACCAGCTATAAACACTTGGCCTTCCAAGCTCAGTGCACAGCCCCCAAACCCACTGGTCCTGAAGTTGGCCAACTTTTAGTGATTGGCCAGACCAGCAAGTACTCCAGGCCTTACCAGAATGTACAGAAATCAGTTCTAGCTAAAAATGCACGTTTTTGTTGCCCTACTTTAAGCATGTCCATTTAAGCATGTCTGAGAAAGGCCTTGTGCCTTTCTTGTCTCTCCCTTTCTGACAGTATTAACAAGGGTTTACATGGTCTACGCCTAATCACATGTGGCTCAATATGAGACTCCCACGACACACATGTAGATGTGGCCACATCTATGTCTTAACTCTTTGCTGCCAAGCCCAGGACCTAGGCTGCACAGGTCCCATGAGCCCTAGCTTTCGGACTTTTGTATTCTTCTCAGGATAGTACTCTCAAAATATGTCTAGAATACTTTATCAGTCCCCAATGTGAACTCTCACTGGAGGCTCAGAGACCGCCTCCCACAGCAATCCTTGCCTGCCTGCACCACTGTTGTTTTCTACCAATCTTTACAGAACAGTTATTTTAAAATGTACACCAGGAGATGCTTTTACTCCCCTACTGAAGACCTGGAGCTGGCCACTGTGACACAGTAAAACATTTCCTAAAACTCTTGGACTCTCCAAAGTGTCTTTGTATATGCTGATGATCTCTGTGATGGCTACAGCCTCTATCTAAGTGGGGGTCAGGGTAGGGTCAGTCCTGAAGACGGCCAAGGAAGTAGCCACAGGTTGAGACTTTAGGGCAATGAGAGGAGAAAAGGCCAAAGCCCAGAATAGAACCCAACACAGAAATGTAGAATCACTAAATTAAAGGGACCTTAGTAATGGTCTTGCAGGAACAGGTTCATGGTGGGGAAACATCAAGAAACTCCAGATCACAGACTTAACTGTGAAAATCGAAAACCTCAAAAGCACTGGAGGGCAACAGAGGAATGCAGTGAAATTGGCTTTTCCAGCACACCTCAAAGTCCAAAGTCATAAAAAGAATGGTAGACCAGTTGGCTACCTGAAATAATGAAATGTAAGCCTTCAGCAAGACAAGTGACTTCAGGGTCTGTTGGGACAGATGCTAAGGAGAGGCTGCTAACAATAGCCACATGGAAAACAGTTAAGGACACAGGACAGGACATTCAGGGCTCTTCAACACTGAAGAGGCTAGATCTGAAATATCATCCCCCCCCATCAGACTGGCAAAACTTGGGGGTGAGGGGTTCACCCATATAAGCTGTGGTGAACTCTCCTACAGGAATGCAAACACTTTCTCACTCCTTATACCCACCCTGTACCCTTGCAACCTTCCCAGCAACAGAAGAAAAAAGAACTCATTGTGGAAGCTATAGTGTGTCACAGTGTGTTTAAAGGTCTCTCTTTAGGTTGTCAGTTTTTAACCATTTTTTTTTAATTTTTAAAAATAAATACAAGGAGGTTTCCAGAACTGAAGAGCAAGCATAGTCCTGGTGAATGAAAAGACCCACACAGAGGGGCAGCCTGTGAAATTCCAGGGCAGCAGTGATAAAGGACCTGAAAGCTTCCAGAAAGAAACTAGATCCCAGAAAAGGAAAGGAAACTGGCTGCCCCATCTCCAAAGCAAGAGCCTTGTCCTTATCCCCATTCCCAGGAACATCCCTGTCCAAAGACTATGGGACACTCACCATTGACCTAGAATTCTATGTCCAACCAGCTGCCATTCAAGGTTAGCAGCAAAGGCATTTTAAGACATGCAGTGACTCAAATGTTGTACTTCTATTGCCCTCTCTTTGGAGCCACTAGGTGAGCTCCCCTAAATGAAGAAGCTGGTGATTGTCTATGGTACCCTATATGGAACACCTACTACTGCCTTTTTACTAAACCAGCATAATTCCTAACTATATGTTAAGTATTTACTCTTATACCCACAGATAAGTGTTGTTCTCACCCCTCACCAAAGAAATTTCTCCTTGTAATAGACAGAGATCAGTACAGAAAACCACAACTGACCAATCTGCAGAGAACAAGAGACCATGTGGTACTCAGTCCCAGCTGACACATCTACAACACAGCTCTCGCACCTAGGGCTTGGAACACTGAGGAAGGGCGGGGAGACGATAAGAACCAGAGGAAAAGAAGTCTGCTGTGAGACTGTCTCCTTGAAATTCAGGGAAGCTTCACCCATTGAGTCTCAACCACATGGCCACCTAAACAAGATCTGAACAGGGACAACAGCAATAGGTACAGTAACATGGACGGAGTAAACCTCACAGGGCCTCCGCCCTAGAGCAAGAAGTACAAGCAAATAAGGAAGAAATAGTCTTTCTCAGGGAAGATCTCCCCCTTCCTCAATTGGTTATCTAATACCAAGCTGTCAGGCCTGAGAGTACATATAACACGATATCGAGTGAGCAGGTTGTATTCCATGTTTAGGAATACATGTGTGTACACACATACACAATTAAAGAAAAAGAGATCATGAATTTGAGAGAGCAAGGTGGGAGTACCTGAAAAGAATTAGAGAGAGGAAAAGAGGACAAATGACATAATAATATTTTAATTTCAAAAAAGTAAATATTATTTTTAAAATCTCAGGTAACTACAGTGGGAAAGATGGTTCCTGAGATGCATATACACATAGATTTCAAGGGATTTGTACTGAGCTATTTTTAGCCCAGAGGAAAAAGACTGAGGCTCTGACTGGACAGGGTCCTCCAGGCTGAAACTGGTATCCCCTGTCACCTGGAGCAGGACGACTGTGCACGATGGGTCGGGTACCAAAGCAGAACAGCACAAGAGTAACCTGGTGCCTGCTGTAGCCTTTGTGTGATCAGCCAAGTCTCATCCTTCAGCCTTTCTCTGTTCACTCGCGAGGTCCTTGGTTCCCTCTTTTTCTCTGAGGGCACTGTACTAGCAGTGTGGCATCTGAGACCACAGGGATCAACCTACACAACTGTGTACCCACTGGACATGGAAGTGCTGCTGCCAACTGCTCTCCTACAGGCTTCTGCGATCACCAAGACGGGACAGAAGGAACGGCACTGGTCAAGAAGTGGTCAGTCACACCATCTCTGAGAACACCCATCGGGAAAGCTCCACTCTGAGAGTTTCTCAGCAGTTTGTTTCTCTGTTTTTGTTTCTCTCTTTTGTTTTTGTTTCTGTCTACTGCTTCTAAATGACCCAGATGAATAGAAATTAAAAGCACCCCACAAAATAAAGGGATGCCAATGTAGTAAGACTCTGTGTTACGTCATGAATGAGGGCAAACATCATATCCTGGTTCTGGTACTTTACCCTCCCATATTTGATGTGCCTGAAAACACAAGACACTACTGACATCATAGTGCAACATTCAGTCTAAGTCAACACCAGCTTCTCAGAGAACTGCGTACCGTCTCTTTTGTCCCCTGTGTGCTGTGGGTGACAAACCAGCCACAGTGAATGGGGAGAGTGCTGGCCTTCAAGAAGCACCAATTCTGGGGACACCTTGAGGCTCTGGCTAGAGCCAAGTCCCAAGGCAATGGCTGCTGCGCACAGAGAGGCATGGCAAGGCTCACCTGTGTAATGCCCACCTTGCAGACTGCCATGGTGGTTGCAGACAGCATACAAGTCGTAGAGGAAGTCCAGCGGGTAGGTGGTCGGGAGGCAGATGGGCTGCTTCCAGGAGGGCCAAGGGCCAGGCCCTGCCTTGGAGTTGGTGCTCCTCCGTGCTACATGGGGAGCCATGTTGAGTCCAGACAGTGGGAACTTCACCAGCGTGGAGAGCTTGTTCCTTCTCTCTCCCACCTGACAGAAGCGTTTCAGATGGATGATCAGGATGTCAGGCAGAGTCCATAAACTCAGCTTTACCACACCCTGCTGCAGGACTTGGCAGTGAGGGCACTTCCATGCATCATCCTGGGCCAGCTGGAAAGGAAGCCATCAAGACTGTGAGGCCACCACAGTATACAACCAACCCACCACAAGGCAACCAGCTCTCCTCCCAGCCAGGGAGTAGAATGGTGGGGGTGGGGTAAGGGGACAGACCTGCTCCTCCTTGGTATAGGACTGAAAACATTCGTCCAGGGTACAGCTGGGCTGCTGGTGTGCTTGCTGCTGTCGCCACACACTGTCTGCATCCTGGACCCTTTCCTCCTGGAGGCTCCCAAACAGGCTGGATGGAATGAGGGGGCACAGTATTCAGAGCTCTCCCTCCCGGAAGGATCTGACTGTCTCTAGACAGGAAACCTGAGCAGGGCATCGGACAGGCAAAGCTACCCTGCTTGTGGGTTCCTAAAACCTCCTGCACCCATGACTTTGCACTTACTCTTAGGGAATCACCGGTCTCCCCGACCAGTCCCTCAAAGAATCAAGTCCTAGGCTTACCCAACAGCACCAGCTTTAGTACCTGGCAAGAGGGGAAGTCGTACTTGATGGACTGAAACATGCCCTCTTACAAAGTCTGTCTGATATGCCGAGGCGCTATGAGAGACAGCCAAGTGAAGTGACGAGCCCAGATTCAAGCCAACCAGGCTGGGTTCAAACCCCAGCTCTGTGTGCGCCAGCTCTGTGCACAGGAGCCATGTGACTTAGGCATTGTTTAACCTCTGTGCATCTCAGTTTCAACCTCTAGGCAACTCATAGTCCTCCTACATAGGGTAGGATGAAGATGAAACCAATAGCTCATTGGAAATAAGTGCTCTGAGCAGTGAATGACCCAGGCTGAGGGTTACATGAGCATCTACTACACCTAAAACCCCCACTGACCCCATCATGGTCACTATGCCCATCGTGGCTATTTAAATAGACAGTTGTAAGTTCTCGAAGAGGAGTGACATCCATCATCTTGAGGTGTGTGTGCCAGATCTTACACTCTAATTAGAGGAAACTCTAGGACCAGGAAAAGTTTATGGTCAGAGGCCCATATCCCAGCCTAGTTCCACAGGAGTAAAATTCTATTAACTCACCGCTCTGTGACAGAGCTGTCCCATTCCACAGCCAGCTTGACGTGAGGAGGACCTCCTGGCCTCCTGAGGTGCAAAGCCCTGAGGAGAAAATGAGGAAGCCTGTCAGAAAACAGATCCTTCCCACAGCCCTCAGGGCTCAGTGGCTGGCTTTCCCCCTCCTCCCTGGCAGAATGTTCCAAACAAAAACACCACGAAAATGACTACAAACCACACTGAAGGTTTCTAAGTCTGCTGAAGGCCTTAGCTCTCTGCCTACCTTTTAACGCCCTTTCACTGAGGTTCTCAAGAGATGGGAGCTCTAAAGCCTTCTAGCTTCTATGACTCCATTAACTGCTTTACTGAAGGTCCTGCTACTTCTTCAGGGTCTACAAGACACATTGCCATGATTTGAATATGAAAGGTCACCCACATGCTCATACCACCAGCTGGTGACATTCTTTAATAGGGAAGCTTATCTGGAGTAGGTCACTGGGCGTGGGTCACTGGGAGTATCCTGTCTCTAACTTCTTGCATCTCTGTTTCCTAGCACACATGAGGTAAAGAAGCTTCCCTAGTATGTGATACTCTGTCTTACCACAGGCCCGAGAACAACAGAGCCAGCTGAACTGAAACCATAAGACAGAGTAAATCTCCCCTTCCCGGAAGGAACATAGTCACAGCACCACAATGTCAGACAAACACCCAATGAACATCTCACACAAAAAGGCAGTATTGATGAAGCCCCAGAAGAACTAACATCCCTGACCACAACAATGCAGGAGCCACTGCAAACCTGCCCACACCACTCCAGTCTTGAAAACCCTCCAATGCATAAAAAAAAAATCTCAGTGAGTAGAACTTCACTCCTCCCAACGTCCGGGGCTCCACTCATTTCAGAAAAGCAAGAGAAATGAAGAAAGGAAGTGAAGGGTAGGAAGTTTTACCCTGAATCAAGAAGAAAAGTAGTGACCAAGTTCAAGCCCAAAATATTGGTTAGAATGTGTGACATTGTCCCAAGATTCAATAGAAAATTCTGGACTCACAGAACTTTCACACAGTGTGAAGAGTGTACTTCATAAGAGTACACATAGCAAGTACAATGATTACTTTGTCCTACCACTTTTACGTACTTAGGTGCTTCAAGTTCCTGTCATAGATGGTAACAACTAGTACAGGCTGGATCCAGCCCGGAGAGCACATGTTGAGGAATTAACTGTCATCTCCAACACCGAATGCCATAAAGACCCTTCTTCCCTAGTACTTCCCTTCCTGTTAGATCAAAGCAGGTCCTGGCTGACACAGCTCCTGTCTCCCTAACTTAACAGTTTAAAATGGGTATAAATGCGGTATTCTGGGGAGACTTCTGGTCTACCTCTACATTCCAGATTAGCAGCTCAAGCTGACCAAGTCAGGAAACCAGAGAACCTTACAGTGGACTACGCTCTATGGGAATATCAACAAAGTATCAGATTACTAATATAGACAGCAAAATCACCCTGTGGACACTGTGCCAGCCCTGAAGCAAGGGCTTCACTGTGACAAGCTATTGAATAGACATGCAGAGCATCATGAGGTCAGAGGCACAGGCTTGTCAGCCCCTGAGGCTTTATCCCTCAGCCCTAGTCCACAACCCTTTACAGTTTAGGACTGATGATAGTTATATGATTCTCACCCAGCTCTAAGGGGACACTCATCCTAACTGGGTCTGAAGCATGACCTAACCACATGGTGAGTGCATCAGTTAGACCAATCTGGGTGCAAACTCCGGCTTCTCCAGTCACCAGCTGTGTAAGTATGAGCAAGTTGATCTCTGGTAATCTCATTGCCCTCTCATCTTTGAAGTGGCCATGCTTGGACATAGGGTTAAAAAAAAGGTAGCAAAATGTGTCTAAGGACCCAACAACGTAGCTGGTACTAGAGAGGAACTGATAAAGAATGGCTATCATTATCAGTAGTTTTATTGTTACATAGTCTTCTTCTGTAAGCTTAGCTCAGTGAGAGCACAAGCTATCTCTTCCCTTACCTGTCAACTGCCCAGTGACAAAGGGGCCAGCTGTCCTGTGGAGATAAGTAGCTGCAGGCCAAGGAGAGCCCCACAACTCGGATGGAGAACAGAGTCCCCAGGTCCTGCCATGATAAAACCAGAGGCAATAGTTTATCACGTAGTCCCTGTGGCAGAGCAACTGACTCTATGTCATGTAAATTAATCAAAAGCACAAGTACTTTTCTCTATAGTATTTGGAATAGTTTCTTAATAACTGGTATTTAAAATGGAGAGACACAAAGGCTTCATTGTTTTGAAGATTCAGACTTTTAATGTAATGATCTAATGCCATGCTTGACCCACTGAATGCAACCCCACACACAATGAACACAGTATATACATAAAACACAAGAGTTTAACTGAAGTAGATACTGATAAATAGAGAGTAAAATCGATTTTTAGTCAATTATTGATAACTAGTTCAACCTTCTTTATGGACAGGATTATCATCACCACAAATAAGATAGCCGTGTAAAAACAACTTCATACACACATGCTGATATTCTAGCATTTCTGAAACTGAAGCAAGTCTTACGGAGATACACTTACATTATAGGTGCCTCAAAAAAAAAAAAAAAAGAAAAAGAAAAACCAGTGGGACAAATAACCCAATTCAAAACTGTCAGAGGACCTGAATACATACTTCTCCAACACAGGCAAATAACAAAAGTGTGACAGAAGATGGTGGCTACCATTTGTAAATAGGAAATGTGAACCAAAGAACCAAGACCACAATGAGCTGTCATTTAAACCCACCAGAACAATTATATCTCTATCTATATTCTAATTAAAAAAAGGGAGAGAAGTAAGTGTTGGGGAGGATGTGAAGAAATGGGAACCCACATGCACAGTTGGTGAGAATGTCTAACAGTGCCGTGGATATCAACTCAGAGTTTCTTAAAAGGTTGTGCCTACAGATACCATCTGGTCCATTAACGTTACTCCTGTAAAGGTAGGTGAACTGTAAGTGTGGGGACTTCAAGGGATGTTTGCAAACTCATGGTCAAAACAACATTGTTCCCTATAGTCAAAAGGTGGGACAACTCATATATTAGTAACAGATAAATAGGTAAATAAGAAGCAGTAGATACTACAACTCAATTTCACCAGGGCTTAAAAAAGGAGGATTGGGATGGAAATGTAGTTTGGTGGTAGAGCACACTCTAAGCAGGCTCTAGGTCAGACCCCAGAAACACACATGCACACAACACACTAAGAACACACATACAAATAACACACACATGCACACACACACTAATAACAGAACAGTAGACATCTGCCATCTTTGTGGTAGTAACTTATCACCTTTATCTTCAGCCTGAACTTCTAGGCTTGGGAGAGCTTTATCGTGTGCAACACCCTGAGGTCCATTTTAGGCACACTAGGAGCTAAGGGTGGAGGAAAACCTGGCATATGCTACAGGTCTAAGGAGCTAGTAATGGAACAGGGTATTCTGTTATTCTGTTAAATGGAAATGGGTACAGAGGTTTTTGTGGGAGGATCATTTTAAAAACTGAAGAGTACAGTAATCATTATACAGGATGGCAAACCCAATTAACACATACTTATGAATGGTTAAGTTATATATTTTGCCAAAAAAAAATCAATGCAGTCTGCATTCAAATGAAGAAATAGTTTTTAAAGCTGTCACTCAAAAAATTGGCTACAGTCAAAAAATAAAATAACATTTCCTTCTAAATTAAAGCCGACAGCAGACAGCTGTACTTAAAATCCTGGGCGAGATGTACGTCAGATTCCGTCTGGCAAGAAAAAAGGAGGGAAGCATTCTAATTCCAGGAAAGAGTAACATCCATCGCTTTGGAAGACCAAAGGTCCAAACCACAGTGAGACAACTGTGAGGGCCTGCAGTGGCTGTGGCAGCTGCAAGGAGAGCAGGAACAACAGGCAGGACAAAGCTAGAACCATGTATAAGGTTGTTCTGTTTCAATGTAATTTAATTATTTGTCTCCCTGGGTTTGTTTTCAGTGAACACTTGGTCCATATGGCAGCCTATTAGTAGGTAGGGTCTTATGAGAGATGCTTAGGTTATTGGGGCATCCTCAAAAGGAGCTCCAAAACCCTAGTTCTCCAACTCTCCCATCACACCTGAGGTATGATGGCTTTGTTCCCATATGTTCTGCCACAGCGTGTCACCACCTGTCATCCCTATGGGAACTGAATCCATCTAAGCGCCATGTCTTAGAACCCTCAACACTCCCAGGTCTATAAGCCTTTCTTCTTCATGAACCAGTGTCTGTGGGGATTAACACAGTGACGTGATACTGAGTAGCACACAAGAGTAGACAGACCAGTGGTTCTCAATCCCTGAACAACCCTTTCATAGGGGTTGACTAAGACCACCTGCATATCAGATACTTAGATTACCATTCATGAGCAGTAGCGAAATTACAGTTATGAAGTAGCAACAAAAATAATCTTAGGGTTGGGGTCACCATAACATGTGGAACTGTGTTAAAGGATTGACGCATTAGGATGGCTGAGAACTAGTCTAGACAGTGAAGTTCAGGGACTACTGTCAAAAGAGAAAACCACTCATGTATCCACCAATGACAAATGTACAGCGTGTGGTTAATCTATGGTTTGACTAAACCAAATGAATAGCTGGAAGCCTGCTAACCTCAGAGGCTTTGGTTCAAATTGGCCATGGAAGGGTGTACACTTTCTAAGAACGTTAATTTCAATCCAGGAGAAAAAAGAAAGGTTTCCTTTGTGAGTCCTAACTGACTGGGTCTTGCTGTTTGCACAGGGAGACCACCCTTAACCAGATCCCAAGATCTATATGGAGGCAGCCAACCCTGCATAAAGAAACAGTGCTGATCTCACACACCCAAGTTTAAATGGTGACCATAAAAAATGTTTTTTCAGTGGTAACTCTTTTTTCTATAATTCATGTAAATTAATTCTCTCTAGCAAATGGCTCATTTTTATAAAAAACTACTTTCCTGTCCTCTATTCTAGAGTCAGCCAATTCATTTTAGAACCTTCAATGTATACTTAATCTCTTCAGCTCAGTTTTGAGGACTCTGGATATTTTCTTTTCAAATTACTGCCATGTGGAGCCAATCTTTGATAGAATATTAAAAGGATTAAGGCTGGGGCCGGAGAGATGGTTCAGTGATTAAGAACACTCGTTGTCCTTGCATAGGGTCCAGATTCAGTTCCCAGCACCTACATGAGACAGCTCACAACTACCTGGAACTCCAGTTCCAGGTGCTTAGACTCCCTCTTCTGGCCTCCTCAGGTAGTGCATACATGTGCACATACAGATGAGGAGGCACACACATACACATAAATAAAAAAGTAAAAAATAACATTTTAAAACCAGTATGGGTTAAGTAAGAGGGCTATCCTGAGAGCCTTGCCACCATCTGAGCACGTGATTCCTAGAGCACATCGTGCCCGACATCACATTCTCCAACAAGGAAAAGCATCCAGCGGCAGGCTGAGGCTTCCTGCATTTGAATCCTGCTAACCACACTCGTGTTTCGATTAGTTCCTAACATTGAAGGACTGTAAGGACACAGACGCAGTAAATGCACGCAATAAGGTAAGGAACAGGACCCGCTGAGGAAGGAAGAGGCAGCTGAAACAAACGCCCACATGAAAGTGGCCTCATCTCCTTTTAACCATCGGTAGCACACAGTCTGAGGGACAGCCACCACTGTTACTAGGGAGCCTGACCTACTTGTGGAGAAGCTCACTTCTAATTCAGGCTCTTCAGTACAGCGAACAGATCCTTTAGATATAAAGGTTAAATATAGTGAAGGTTTTTAACAAGTTGCTTTTTGGTATGAACCCTAAATCAAATGTACAGGGTCGTCTTTGAGTAGGAAGAAATAGCCATTGTGAGAGATTATCTATATAAAACAGTTTGGTATAACCCCACTGAAAGGCTCTTATTAAACAGTTTCTAAACCAAGACACTACTGATGCGACCTTAAAGCTCCCAGAACCTTCCCTGCCAAGGCAGTTCTTGACACAGAAGCTGTAAACCTACGGATTTATGGCTGCTGAAAGTCAATGGGTTTTAAACTTCCTTAAAAATTTTCAGGACAAGACGGTATTTTTTCTTTTTGTTATAATCTTTTTTTCTTTTCTGTGGTGGTTCGTTTCTTTATTCTTTGGTTTTTCAAGACAGGGTTTCTCTGTGTAGCCTTGGCTGTCCTGGAACTCACTCGGTAGACCATGCTGGCCTTGAACTCAGAAATCCGCCTGCCTCTGTCTTCCAAGTGCTGGGATTAAAGGCATGCACCACCACCGCCCAGCTAAACTCAGTTTCTCAAAACAAAATTATTTTACTATCTAGATTTTACCCATGGACATTAGTCTCATCAGCCATGAATTTTTCACAGTAATTATATCCCAAGGGCTGGCAGCATGGCTCAACGGGCAAAGGCACTTGCTGCCAAGCCTGGCAACCTGAGTTCAATCCCTTCCACACTCGCATGGTGGAAGAAGAGAGCCGAGTCCCAAGAGCAGTCTCTGACACTTATGTGCACCATGCAAGAGCATGCACATAAACACACACAATAAGCAAAGAAAACTGTATTTTAAAAATATAAACAAAAAATGAAAAGAAATTCTGTTTCAAGCCAGGGGTGGTAACTCATGCCTTTAACCTCAGAACTTGGGGAAGTTGAGGCAGGAGGACTGTCACAAGTTTAAGGCCAGCCTGGACTACAAAGTAAGATTTTGTCTCAAGAGAGGTTGGTAAAGAAGAAAAAAAAGGAAATTTTATCAAGTACCTTCAAATTTTTATCTAGATGTGTAAGCTACAATTTACTCTGCCAGCCCTTAGTGAAAACTATGGAAAGCCATAAAAACACAAGTTGAGAATAATAATTCAAATGTTAGTCTTTATTTCAGTGACGTCTCCTAATGTCAGAAGTGAAAACACTACAAAGCCACAAGATAACTGCTTGCACATAAATGCCACACAAGTACGCACACACTGCGTGCACGCACACACACACACACACACACACACACATACACACACACACCACACGCATTTGCATACAGACCTGTGCAGAGACCTCACTCCTCATGAGGCATCGAACCTTGCTGAGAATACACTGTTGAAGCTGGGCCCAGGAGATTGTTCTATCTTCCCGAATCAAGAATGGTGGCCCAAACCTGAAAATCCAATGAAATAAGTTATTTCCGAAGAGGAAATCCAACAAGAGTCATGAATGTTTGCTTTGCTCTGGTTCCTCTCTAGTGGATTACTGAATAGTTAGGAGCCAAGCACAATATGGAGTTGCCAGTTGCTTACATGTGTTCCACACAGAAGCTGCAGTGCAGACTATTCCAAGAGATGTGCTCCCACACCAGAGAACAGAGGAAGGGGACGTGGGAACAAGAGCAGAGCATCCAGAAGACAATACCATCAGTGTCCTGTCTCAGGAATGTTCTCATTCCTGGGAAGTTTTCCATATCCCAACCCACTGAATGTCCAGAAGTAGGCTTGCCAGTGAGCATAGGATGTCCTAAGGAGCTCCAGCTCTGCCACAGGCACCCTGGCTGTGAGAAGATCTGACAGGATAATGCAAAACTGTTGAACTGATGTTGGTAAAACTGAGCACAGACATGAAGGCCCCTGTCTGGATGGGGAAGGGCCCCGTGCTGCCACTGAGTAAACGGATCAGCTCATCAACCTAGTCCTGTGATGTGAAGCATTCTGAGTTGCTTCCAGTTTGTTAATATTTGAACAATGCTGTTTATGGCAGGAACCACACATATGCTTAGACACAGGCCCTCCACTATGTGTGACCACGTGTCCTCCTAGGATGGAAGTTCTATAAATAGAAAGGCAAAGCCAATGCTTCTTACCACCAAAACACCCTACAGAAAAGCCACGGCAGTTTACCAGGGAAGCAAGCACCTCGACTTAGGTCCCTGGATAAAGAGCTGGCTTTTTGTTTTACCATCTTGACAAATAAGTTGGTTTGTTCTTGCTCAGAATGACTAGTGCAGATTTCCTTAGCAATCTGAAGAACTAAAATAGAATCTCACTACTTAAGTTAGAATTTCCCCACTACCAATGGTACTGAATCATTTACCCTATGCATATGCTTCTGTGGACTCCTCTTACTATGTTCTCATGATAAGATAACTCTTGTTATCTGAGTGAGAGCTAGATTTTCCGTGACTGAGGTGAATTCTTCAGTCTCACAAGACATACGTATTTTCCCTCATTTTCTTTTGCCTTTAAGTTTTTACATTTTATTTCAGTTTAAAATGTTAATTTTTTGAAACATAAGCCTCCTCTTTCGTGGCCTTCTGTTTTATGTGTTATAAAAACAGCCTCTTCTACTCAGAGACATAAATATTCTATGTTGCTTTTCTGTTTTGTCTGCTTTGTTGAGAAAGGGACTCACTCAGGGGAGTGCCAGCATGTTCACCTACACTGCTTTTATGGTAACTTTTCTGTGACTACATTTTAATTAATTTGGAATTTATATGTAAAAATTTAAGCAAGAGGAAAGATTGTTTTAAAATAAAAAGCAAGTTGTTCAACCTTAATTATTGGATAATGCAGCCATCCCAGGACTATGAGATATATCTCATTTTATCATAAAGTAAATATCTAAAGATACTTTGGCCAATTTGGTTCTGTGATTATTTTCATATTCTTTTATCCCTATCATAATATTTTAAAAATTAAATTTTCATTGAGCTGTATGTCACACTATACTCCTATATAGGATTCTAGGAACTAGGTAGGAGGCTGAGACTGAAGGATTATGAATTTGGGGCTAGCCTGAGGAAATTCAAGGCTAGTTTGGGCTACAGAATAAGACACTATTTCAAAAACACATCAGCGGTGGTGGCAGCATTGTGGTTGTCGCCATGTTATTCCTATCACATTATGATCCCAGATAACTCTTAGAACCATTTTTTATCAATCTAAGCACCTCTCAAAGGAATTCTCTGGTGTTTTTATTTTGTATTGCTTATTTAGTGCTATGCCTTGTATACACTAAGCTGTTATGCTACAGCACTGAGCCACACCAGAATTCTCTCTCTGTATTTTAAAGTTTATTTTATTTTGTGAGTATGACTATTTTGCCTGGATACATGTATGTACACCACATGCATGCCTAGTGTCTGCATAGGACAGAACGAATCTTCTTGGCATTGCAAAGAGTTGTGAGCCACCATGGGATATTAGGAGCCAAGTATGTCCTCCTTATGAGCAGCCAGGGCTCTTAACCATGATCCATCTCTCCAGCCCCCAGACTCCTTTAGACACTTCATCTGCATTTTAGCTAGCACATGATCAATATACATATTTACAGGGCCCACTGCAATGTTTCAATGCATGCACACACTGTAGAATGATCAAATCAGGGTCATATCTATCAACCAAACAGTCACAATTTCCTTAAGACACTTAATCTGACTATATCAAAAAGTTGTCTGTTTTTGAATATTTATAATATAACCAATCACTCTCCTGAACCCTTTAATTAGTTTGAATCACGTTCTAGTTCATGTCTTCCAGACAAACTGTCAAACTACAAACAGTGCTGGGTTTTATTTCCTTTACCTCCACCTTTTTATTTCCCCCTAGTGACCTGTCTACTGTGTAGCTCATGCTGACCTGTAACATGCTACATAGCTGAGGCTGGCCTCACAATCCTCCTGCCTCAGCCTCCAGACTAACGGAGATTACAGGTGTGCATGGTCATGCTTCGCTTTCCTCTTGTAGCCAGTTTTCCACACTGGCTGGCTGCTGCTAGCCCTCGTGACGCGATATAAAGTAGTAGTGGCGTGGACCATCACAACCGTTCCTGCAATTAACAGGAAACCTCTGGTGTTTAATTAAGGATGGTGTCGCCATCTGCTCGAGGCAATTACAGCTAATCCTCTTGCTCAGAAGCACTCTGCTCTCATCTTCTACTTTATTAACAATGGGAATAAATACTTATTTTATTAAGTTAGAATTATTCTAGATAGAATCCAAGTATAGAGCCCAGTATGGTGTAATCCTAGCACTGGGGAGAAACAGACAGGAAGACCAGGAGTCCTGAGCCAGTCTTGATATATAGTGAATTTAAGGCCAATCTGGGCTATATGAGATGAAGAAAGAGAAGGAGGGAGAGAGGGAAGGAAGGACTGAAGGAGAGAGGGAGAGAAGAAAAGAGAGAGGAGTGGTGAGCACAGGTCTACAAATCCCACTTATCACATGAACACAGGAAGGAGGTTCACATACCTGCTCGCCTGCTGCCCTGACCCCACCAGGTTACAGAAGAGGATGATCACCCTGTTCTCGCTGTGGAGAGGCGCAGAGAAGCGCTGGCTGTCATGAACTGCCAAGCGCGGTGACATTGACAGACAAGATGGATGAGCTGGAGAAGAGAATGATACCAGAGCATCCAGTCACTACTGAGGAAAGAACCCGCGGGGCCCCCCGCCCCCCCCCCCCCCCTCTGAGGGGAGATGGCTCCTGGCTCCTGGCATACAAAATTCATATACATATGATTTTGTGGTTGTCATCAGCCAATAATTTTAAAAGATGGGCCTGAGTTTGATTAGAAAATTTCAAAAGCAATCTGAAAAGCAACCTGAAATTACTTGGGTTGCTTTTATGTCTCCAAGAGAACCTTAGAGCATCCCCTACTGGGGACAAAAGAGAGGGCCTCTAGTTCTAACCAGTTCTGAAATACTGATTTTTTTTTTTCTCAAGGAATGTATGTGTTACTCATGATTAAATTTGAAATGAGGACTTATTTCCCTGGGTTATAACACAGTCAAGGTCAATCAGTGTTTTGTTCCAGATTATGTGGCCCGCTACTCTCCTGTTAACACAGAGAACGTCAAACATCTGCTTCCCACAGCTCACTGACTGGGCTACCTGAGGACACAGGCTCAGAGCACAGGAGTCATCCGAGGTGTGGCAAGCTGCCATTCACATTACCAACCCTACAATACTATGCTTCTTCCTACTATGATAAATAAATTTTCATTTGTAAATTCAGCACAGTGGGAGAATAATAACAAAAAGTAATAAAACAGAATGGTAACAAGTGGCTACCATCAAGGTTATTTAATATCTACCAATTGTGGGGCTGGAGCACAGGTAGAGTGACTACCTGACTGGCTTGTGTAAGTCCCTGAGTTTGATCCCCAGTACCACAAAACAGAGATACACATTAGCAATGGGTAGTTTTGAAATTTTTCATTTAATGTTTTGAGAGCTCAGGGGGTTGTAGGTAACAGAAACTTCAAAAGGAGAATATGGAAGTAAGTGGGGGGCTGCTGCATGCTGCAGTGGGGTCTTTAAACATGGCCTTCTAAACTGGCTAATTGTGCTAAAATGTACAGTGATACACAATGGAAGTTAGCTTTTTTAAAAAAGACCACATTTACCTGTCAGAGATTAATGTGCTCTTCATCTCTTTGCCTGTCTACAGCTCAACTGGTAGGAATTTGATGCCAGACATGAGCTGTGAATTGTAACAGTCTTGAAACAAAGATGACATCAGCACCTCCTGCTAAGCAAAGATTCTCAGAGTGTGGTCCCTTGACCTGCAGCATCAGGGCCATGATTGACATGCAGATTCTCAAGCCCCTCCTCAGGCCTTGTGAATCTGAAACTCTTGAGAAGGAGCCCAGAAGTCTGCTTTAAGTAGCCCTCTGGGTAATTGTAATACTCACTGAGATTTTTAATATCAATCATCTGCAGGTAAGTTACAGAAGAAATGAGTCTAGCAATTACAAGCCTTAAAGGCTTCTGCCTTAGCACCCTGAAAGATACCCCACCTCACACTCACTCATGCCGTCCCAAACAACTTATGTAAGACACTACTGTACCTGACAGTGTCCCCGGACCAGGTGAGGGAGGGACTTGGAAAGCATACACATTGTCACCCTCTGCAATGGTATTCAGGTCCTCTTCATCAAAGAATGACCGCTGGAATCCATTGGGATACAGTTCAACCAAGATCACCTGAGATGAGAAGGATCATTTTCTCAAAGAGAACCCACTAGATAAGAATTCAAAAACCAGGCCAGTGAGATGGCTCAGTGGGGAAAGGTGCTTGCTGCCAAGCCTGATGACCTGAGTTTGATCCTTGGAACCCACACGATGAAAGGAGAGAACCAATTTCTGTATGTTGTCCTCTGGACTCCATATGTGTGCATACACACACGCGCGCTCACACACACACACACACACAGACACACACACACATACACACACACACACACATACACACAAGTAAACATAAAATTAAAAAATAACTCAGCCTTAAAACTTATTTCTCCATTCCTTCCAAGTGTCTACATATCTTAAATCACAAAATATAGAAAACAAAATAATTTGGTTAACAACAGACATTTTAACTACAACCACACAAAAATTCTAAAAAATCTAAAGTTTTATATCTAACTAACCTGCCATAGCACAAATAGGATAAAAACCACTCTCAATAAATAAAAACTGATCTCCATGAACAGTGCTCCACTAAGAGGGGCTCAACATGGTGCTACTGATGTTTCTCATGTGTCCGGCCTGAAAAACATGTTCATAGAACACAAGATGGTTTACATTACAGGAAAGAGACCTGGCTTCCCTAGCATCCTGATATACAGATCTCACAGTGTCCATTTGAGGCACAGCAGCTGGGAAGTTCTCTTGTAAAAGATGTATTTCAGGCTTTACAGAAAAAAGGGGGGGTGAACCAGAAGAAAATTTTGAGTTGTAAAATGAACCAAAGAAAGTAGTAATTAATATTACTAATTACATAAACATTAAATTTAAAATTTCACTATCCATTCAAACCATAAGACCATGAAACTGTGTTTAACTACAAGTAGGGGGCAGATACTATAGTCTAGAACTATAAGAACTACTATTAACTATCTACAATAACGTTTTTGGAGAGGGTCAGGGTCAAGGTTGAGAGAAGTTCTCAGTACATATCCCTGGCTGGCCTGGCCTGGAATCTGCAGCAATTCACATGCCTCAGCCTCTCAGATGCTGAATTATAGTCATGAGCCAACAATACCTGGCTACTATCTGTAGTAATATCTAAATCAAAAAGATTAAGAAAATTGAAGCACTTAACAAAGATCTTTGTGTTGCTTTGAGAAGATTTAACATTAGAATTTACTCATTTTTTATACTGGCTTTTAGTAAAAATTAAAATAAATTAATATATGGAACCTAAGTCATAAGACATAGAATAAATACACCCAGATGCTTCCATTACCATAGACACACATGGCAATCAAAGAAATCAAAACATCAAGAGGGATGTTCAGTTTCAATCAGACTATCTATCCTGTCCTGACAGCATGTGAGTTCCATGCCCCTCACAAATGCACTGGACACTCCACATGCCTGACAGTCCTGAGGGGCTACTCAACCTCCATCAGATTGGCCCTTTCCATCTTCCATTACTGTCACGTTTCCCAAATGTTGTGCTCTTCCCCCACCACACACACACACACACACACACACACACACACATAGTTCCCTAGAACACTTAAGAGTTCACTTGTTTTTATATTTTTCATTAAATATTTTTCATTTATTTTTATATGAGCGGGGCCTGGAATGTGCAAACCACAGCATGTGTTTAGAAGTCAGAAGACAACTTTCCAGAACAGTTCCTTTCTCCTTCTACCATGAACTTAGGTCATCAGGCTTGAAGGCACCATTACAAGGAAAATATGCATTATTTTTTCCCTGTGTGAGAGTTTCTCCAGGTAGAAATGGCGGTCAAGTCTACTCAGATAAGAGTAGGAGGGGGGCCAGTAGACTGATGGAATCGTATCCAAGGTGATTCTACAAATATACAGACATAGCCACTACCTTAAGATGTGAATACTTTGTTGTATGTGTGTTATAATGTACCTAACAAAAGACTTACACATATTTTGTTTAATTTTAAAAGGTCCTACCAGGTTACCTAGGAAACATAAATTTTCCATTTTATAGTTAAAGAAATAGAAGGCTGATCAATTACTTGCAAGGCCCAAGTCAGAGAGCTGGAAAGCATCTGAGTCACAGCTAGAACCCCACTCAGAGCCCCTCTGTGATATTAGTCTTTATTGTCAACTGACTGGATTTAGGATCATCATGGAAACACAGCAGCAAGTGCCCATGGGTATATTTCTAGAAAGGTTTAATTGAAGATGAAGACCCACCATGAATGTGAGCACCACCAGCCTGGGGCTGGACGGAATGCAAAGGCAAGCTGAGCACCAGCAGTCATCTCTTTGCTCCCTGACTGCAGATGTGTGACCAGCTGCCTCACCCCTGCCCATCCCCTCAGCAGTGACAGGCTACAATGTAGCCCTCAAAGCCAAGATGAATCCTTCCTCCATGATGTTCCCTTTTGTCATGTATTTGGTCACAGCAACTAGGAAACTCAAGTAGCCTCTCATCTTGCCATGCTGCTTGTCACTGTATCACTTTTATCCCAACAGGTCACTGGGGTCCTCTGGGCACAGTAAAGCCAATTCTTCACCAGGACTCCTTAAGAAGCAAAATCAAGCCAAGTGTGGCAGCTCACACCTGTAACCCCAGCACTCAGGAGGCTGAGGGAAGAGAATTTCCATGTGTGAGACCAGCCTGGGCTTCATAGTCAGCTCCACAGGCAGTCTAAATTACAGAGTGAGAAGATCCTGTCTCAAAAATTAATTAATTAATTAATCAATTAATTAATAACTAAATACATGAAACAAAGACAGGTCTGGTGGTACATGCCTTCTAAGCCACAGAATGATGAGATGTTGTCTCCAAAAATCAATCAATCAATCAAAGACAGGTTTGGAGGTACATGCTAAGATGGAGGCAGGAAGGTCATGTAGTCAAAGCTATCTTGGGCTACAAAGTAGGCAGTCTTAAGACAGCAGATCAGTTTTCCACCCTCTCCATCTCCTCTCCTGTGACAAA
Organism: Grammomys surdaster; assembly: GCF_004785775.1. Classification (NCBI taxonomy): domain Eukaryota; kingdom Metazoa; phylum Chordata; class Mammalia; order Rodentia; family Muridae; genus Grammomys; species Grammomys surdaster. The sequence continues at coordinate 1,551,581 of NW_021604783.1, forward strand.
CCTTCAATGTCTGCATCTTACTGAGCATCATCCCTTCAGTACCCAGCCGATTTTCTCAGGAGTGGAAGAGCATAAAACCACATGCGTTCTGATTTCAGCTTAGCCACCTCCTAGCTGTGTGACCTTGGACAATTCGCTTAACCTCTCTGAACCTTTTTCCTCTCTTCAAAAATGAAGATCTCTGTAATATCTTCTTTACAAGATTGGCCAGGATTAACTCATGGGATAGCAGAGCACAGTGGCACATGCTTATAATCTCAACACTGGAGAGGCTGAGGCAGAAGGATGGCTAGGAATTTAAGGCCACCCTGGAATATATATAGGGTACCAGGCCAGCCAGAATCATGTAGTGAGACCTTATGTCAGAAGAGAGGGAGAGAGGGACAGAGAAAATAACCATAGGACAGTGCCCACACTTAGTAAACATGACTGGTTAGCTGCTGTTGGATCACAATTACCATCACCTTCTGAACTGCAAGGTGTCTCTTTGCTGTCACCCTGAGTAATAATGCAGGGAGAAAAGAAGGCTGGGTCACCACAGACACCGAGGGACAACTAATCAAGTAGAAGCCAGTGAGTCATGCTAGAGTCATCTGGGAACCACACATTAGCCTGGGCAGCTGGCCCAGTCAGCATTCTGCCATTCAATGGCCAGGCCCCAGCCGTTCCAGCACACCTCCTCTGCAGGGACGCCTCCTTCCTCCGCAACCATCTTCCTCAAGGCCGCCACCGTGCTAAGGATCGGCACAGCCAGGCCAACACGCAGGAACCGCTGGCTCTTAGAGGGGAACACCAAAGTGACACTCAAGAATCTGGAAAACAGAAAGGGAGCCAAAAGTCTTAAAGGACTGAAGGGAATGGTCACCAACACCGTGGACCATGGGGACAGGCTCAGCCCTTAAACACAGTTTGCTAGTTGGGTCCCTGAACTTTAGGTGCCCAGCCACTAGGCGGCAGGAAAGAGTCAACTCTTCCAAACAGCTTTTCCAGAGGGTTGAACATAAAAGGATTTTGAGTGGAAATCACACTGTGTAGATCTCCGCTCCCTCTGATCCTATGATTGTAACAGACAGGTAGTATTTAAAACAAACGAATAAAAAAATTCTGTGTTTTGTAAAACAAAACAGCCAAGTTGCTTATTTTAAAAGAAATGAACCCTACTGGTCACTTTCCTCTCAGTGAAAATTTCCCTTTCAGTCTCTGATTTCATTTCCCCTCACAGCCCCCAGAGCCCACTCCTGAGGGACAGTGACTGCTATGCCAAGTCACAAGCTGGGATTAGAACATGGGAAGTCTGCCCCAGGGTCAGTGCTTCCACCACTGTGCTATGGAGTATCCTCAGTCACAGCCTACATTTCGATTCTATCAATGGAGGTCTAACCCATGTTACTGTGTAAGACAACAGTTATGCTTATGACACAGACAGCACAGCAGTTCTGGGCAGATGGAGGTGTGGCTGTCATGTACGTCTCTGTGTTCTGCTAGATCCTAAGCATGCAGAAGTGGATAGGAAGGGGCGGAGACAGGATTGAACAAGGTAAGAACACAATGAAGAAACACCTCTACCTCCGGGCCCACACCAGCTCCTGCTGTCAGCTTCCAGGACACTGGCCTAGCCAGCTGTGTTGATGGCAGGATGGGATTCTGAGAAAGAGACTGCACTGCCAGTGCCTTGCTTTTAGACATTGCAGTCCACTGCTCTCTCACCCCAACACCGATTTTTTCCTCACCTGTACCAAACAAGCCTTTTTTTCTTTCTTTCTTCCTTCATGAAATCATCTCCCTATAATCAAGTGTGGTAGTTCATGTCTACAGACACAGCACTTGGGAGAGTAAGGCAGAGGGATGGGCTATAGAATGAGACTCTGACTATAAATAAATAATGTATAGGAAAGCCAGAAAAGAAACATTTCCCACACCTTTATAAAGAAAGGAACAGGATTCTGAGATACCGCAGGTAAGAACATGTAGCAACAGATGCCCTTGTCTGAAGTGGGGGCTGTGCCAGCTCCTGAGTGGGCCAGAGACCTAAGTCAGGACACTTTGTGGACTTACCATGGACACACACAAGCATCCTGTTCGTCAGCTAAAGAATGGACACTCCTTTCTCTTTAATTGCCCACTAGCTGAGTGTCACCTGACTATACAACCAGTTTTAGAGAAATGTTAAATGAAAAATGGTAGATCCAGGAACAGAAGGTTCCCAGAAAAGAGGAAAGAGGGGTCAAGTAGAGTGGGCACGTCACAGCACTCAGGACACTCACGTACCTCGTCTGGCGCAAGGGGATGGGAAGAGACACACACAGGAAGGGGTCGAAGGTGTTGCTTTGTTTCAGGCAGTGAGGACAAGTCAAGGAAGACCTGTGAAGGCAAGAGCAGAGATGAACGTCATCACACTTACACCCGTGCGGTGGGACGGGAGTGGGAGAGAGAAGCCTTTTGTTCCAGCGGGCTGCCAGACACTTTCTCTTGAGAGCCCCGGTTCCCGGAACGCCCCCGCACACTGTTGCGCTCCGGCTCACGCTCAGGACCGCCGCTCCGCAGCCCGCTCCTGCTCGCGCCTGTCCGGCCGCCCGCGACCTCCAGGGCACAAGCAGTGCCCAACACCAGAGTACCCAGCAATAGATAAGGGGGCAGGCAGACAAAATGTGGTACATCCACACTGTGGAATACAACTCAGCCATAAAAAGGAAGAGTCCCAATATCTTGGAAATATTATGTCAAGTACCAAGAAATACCCAGACCTATTGTATCATTCTATTTATGTGAGATATCTAGAATAGGAAACACCAAAGTGGCACACTACAAATTGGTGGTTTCTGGAAGCTGGGGGCAAATGAAGTGGAATGTGACTACTCACTGGGTACCAGATTTTCTCTTTGGGTGATAAAAGTGTTCAGGAGCGGGGAAGAGATGATGGCTACCCAGCACTGTCATCGTACATGCCCCTGGGTTGGACATTGAAATGCATCGTCGAGCTTGGTGTGGGCACTGAGGTCGGAAGATCACCTGAGTCCAGAAGTTTGAGAACAGTATGGGCAACATAGGGAACTTTGTATAAAACAACAAAATAAATGGATAATTTTAAAAGTAAAACTGTTGATTCTCTGTTTCAGGACTCTTCCCTTTTGCAGGGAAGAGAGAGAGGACTTTATGCATGAGAATGTCTCAGCATACCAAGGATGGGGGAAGAAACCCATATGCCAATTTTCAAGCCAGAGGTCTCAGGGCCTCTTTATTCTCGATTCTCAGCTTTCCTGAGTCCCCAAAACACATGAATGGCTGTTTTAAAAAACAGCTGTTCTGGTTGGCCAGTGGTGGTGCACACACTTGGGAGGCAGAGGCAGGCAGATTTCTGAGTTCAAGGCCAGCCTGGTCTACAGAGTAAGTTCCAGGACAGCCAGGGCTACACAGATAAACCCTGTCTGGGAAAAAAACTAAAACACAAAAAAACAAAACAAAAAACAGCTGTTTTGTTTGTTTGTTTGTTTGTTTGTTTGTTTGTTTAACAGGGAGGATAGGAGGACATGCCACAGCATATGTCAAGTCAGAGGACAGTCTTTGGGAGCGGGTCTTTTCCTTCCACCATGTGGGTTCTGGCGCACAACTTAGGTCATCAGATTTGGCAACAAGGGCCTTTTACCTTCTGGGCCATCTCACTAGCCTAGTCCACAGAAGATTCGTAAAGGTCCAGACTTCCAGGTTTTCCTGCCATAGATTCTATATCAATGACGTAGGGGAAGGACTCTGGCATCTTAAGTTTAAAAACTTTCTGCAAGTCAGATATAATATTTCATAACTATAATTCTAGCACTCAAGAGGCTGAGGTAGAAGGATGAAAAGTTCCAGGCCACCGTAGACTATATAGCAAGATACTATCTCAAAGATAACAACAACAACAACAACAGCAGCAGCATAGCAAGAAGGTGAACCAATAGATTCATGTGAGGTGTTGTTGGCTCTTTGCCAGATCTTAGGGATACAAGTTACCTAATGGTTACAATAGGGATACAAGTTATCTAAGTGGATAGAAGTTATTAAAAAGTTGAAAGTACAATGTAGAAAACAGTCCCCAGTGGTCTTTGGTTTCCTTGCTTACTGTGCTGGTGGTAGCGTTGGAGCACAGGGCCTCAGGGATGTTCGGTCCACTGTCTACACTGCACCACACACCCATGCCTAGTCTTTTCTGTTTAACACTGACCTGGGAGAACCAGTGTAGTGTTTTGATAAAAAAAAAAAAAAAAAAAGCAGTGTGTGCCACAGCATTCACTGGCCATGGCATTTGTGGGGTACCCTCAGCTACTGCTTCTTCAGATCATCCCACCTCTCCTGATCACTGTGTACAGAGGTACACATCAAGTCACAGAATATATTCTTGTGTTTGGAAAACTTTCCAATCCCTATTTCACACTTTTCTTCTTTTAGCCTCCAAAAGGCAAAACCAGGTACGTTGTATTTGTTTTCTTTCATAGAGTTACATTGTATCAAACTGGTTCAAGAATATGACTTCAATTTCTTTTTTCTAAATTTACTTCTGTGTGTCTGTGCATGTGAACATATGCAGGTGCCAGAAGGGGATGTCGGATCCTTTGGAACAGGAGTCAAAGGGTTTTATGAGCTGCCTCATGTGGGTTCTGGGATCAAAACTCATCTTCTGCAAGAGCAGTAAGTGCTCATAACCTCTGAGCCACATTTTCTGCCCCAATATGACCTTATATTAATTAGCCTTGAACTTATTTCATATAGCAAAATGTGTGATTTGTGAAAAAAATAAAAATTTTCTAAGTAATTGGTTAAGTGTTTGTATGTATGTATGTATGTATGTATGTATGTATATGTACATATCTCATGGTAGTGAGAACTGAACCCACAGAACTGTATTGTATCAAACTTCATAGACTTGTATCATATCCAAATGATTGAAGAATATGACCTTGCCATCCCAAGCATGTACTTTCTCACTGAGCTATGACCCCATTCTTATTTCATAAAGAATAAAAATAACATATTGTTCCTAAGTTAAACTATAGAAAAGATGGGAAATACACCTGTTTCTCAGAAATTGGGAATGGTGACAGATTAAATATGACCAGTGGGCCCAAAAACGGACATGGAGGTCCTGGGTTTAGCCCTCAGTACCTCATAAGAAATGAGGAGATAGAAGAGAGAGAACCCATAATTACTCATCGCCCCCATTTCTTAGGAGACTGACAGCATCCATACTCCCCCATGGAAACAGACAAATTACGACCATGCAATACATCATCTTGGAGCTGCCCCCATCCATTCCACTGCAGAAAATCACCTCTAATACCTCAAAAGCCTTTGCTTACATAGGCTCCCTGACGACACTTTCTCTATATGACAGGCTCTCTGGCTCAAGGTGGTATTCTTAGCTGTCACTAGCACAAACACCTCTTATGCTCTTATAGATGAGAAATCTACTAGAAGGGCACTGTAGATCCTTAACATTTGACTGACTCAAATATCACTTCCTGAGAAGCCCAGCCCTGAAGACCCATACACCCCACACAAAGTCAGGAACATAGCATACACTTCAAAGCACCCTCAATTTTCCCAATAAACCACCCACCAATAATGGTTAGATAAAAAAGCTCTTCCTGTGCCCTTCCCAGTGAAGAAATTCTTCCACACCAGTCCCTGCCCACCACCCAGATCCACCTCATTGCCCTCTTGCCACTGACCCATCTTGGCCTGCTTCTTGTTTGTTTTCTGTTTGTTTTTGAGAGAGAGAGAGAGAGAGAGAGAGAGAGAGAGAGAGAGAGAGAGAGAGAGTCTTTTTCTGTAGCCCAGGCTGGCCTGTTTAACTATGTAGCCCTAGCTGGCTTCAAACTCAGCAGTCCCCATCTCAGCCTCCCAAGTGCTGGGATGACAGGCCTTGGCCATTGCAATTCATTCTTCCTATTCCTTAAACTTGCCCTCCCAGCCCTTGAATTCACACAAATCATGGCCCACTTAGGGGCCTTGTCTCTGCGGCTCCCCAACCTGGAATACCTATCCCTGTGATCTGACTGGTAGACTTCTTGTCACTCCCCTCTTTGCTCAAATGTCCATCTGAAAAGAGGGCTTCCTGATTTCCTCATCTAATGCCAAGTCTCCCACCTCTCAGGTCCCTAGGTCCTCTCTTATCAATCAAGATGTTTGGGACAGGGGTGAGAATGGGAGGATTGTTGTTTAAATGACACTTCCTACACATATCTGGGAAGCATTTAAGATTGGGGCTGGAAGCCGGGCAGTGGTGGCGCACACCTTCCCAGCACTTGGGAGGCAGAGGCAGGCAGATTTCTGAGTTCGAGGCCAGCCTGGTCTACAGAGTGAGTTCCAGGACAGCCAGGGCTACACAGAGAAACCCTGTCTCGAAAAACAAACAAACAAACAAACAAAAAAAAAAAAAGATTGGGGCTAGCAAGATGACTCAGTGGTTAAGAGTATTTTTACTCTTCCAGAGGACCCCAGTTCAATTCCCAGCCCTCACATGGTAGCTCACAACTATTCATACAAAGAGTTTAAGCTCATTTTGGAGCGATCTGTACCACGCAATACTCTCAGCAACCAAAGAGAAGATGCAGCACTCCACAGTTGTTCCAGCAGCTTCCTCATGATCCTCCCTCCCTGGAGCAGACTGTGGCTGTTTTCTGCTCCCACAGAAAGTAGCTCCAAAGCATTCAGACTGTACATGGGCCTCTTGAACAATCATCCTCAAAGATGGCAATCCCTACCTATTCATTCCCTCTGAAATTGCTGAAAATAATGCAACTTCTTAAACAGAGAAGCTTTAAGTCAACCCCTCCTGGTCAAACACAAAGAATAAAAGCCCCCCCCCCCCAGAAAGTATGAAAATATGTGGCTGGAAGCTGGGGGATTTTAAAGGACTAAATGTCACCTGCTTGAAGGGAAGTAATTAAGAAAAAAAACTCACTAAGAGCTCTGGGGAAACACAGCAGAGCAAAGGAAAAGGGACAGTCACCAAGACCAGAGTGCAGTTCTTCTGGAAATGGCTTAAGGCAACACCCAGAAGGACAGACACTGGAATCCATTTGAAGGAACAAGAAAGCCTGGCTCAGTGCAACCAAACTGACCACAGACAATCGCAAATAAACACAAGATAGGAAAGCAACACAGGAGAGTTAGCAAAGGCAGGGCTCAGACGTCAAAGAATCTGCTGAGGGCAGAGCTTCTTCTGTACTTACTGTGAGTCCCAGCAAGAAGGCCCAGTGCCTCACTTGTCTCCCAGACTCCTGTAAGGGTGACTACTAACAAGAGCTGGGGAGAAGTTCAGTTTGTAAACTGCTTGCTGTACAAGCAGGAGAAAATGAGTTTGACCCCAGCATGCACATAAAATGGCTAGACGTCATGCACTTGTTAACTCAACATTGAGAAGGCGGATTCCAGGGCTCACTGGCCAGCTAGCCAAGCCTAATTCGAAAGTCCCAGACTAATGACAGATACTATCTAAAATTAAAAAACAAAAACAAAAAAAAGAACCAAACCAATGAAAACTGAGGAACACCACCAAAGTTGACTTCTGCCTCTGCACACATACGTAGACATGTACAAGTACCCACAAACACACAGAGATTACTAATAAAATATACTTAAGCATGTTAAGTATGTATATAATTATATAAATAAATTTAATATTTACTATTAATGTCACTCAGTGGTAGGATAGTTGCCTAACATGTATGAGATCCAACTCCTTAAAAAGCAGTAATAATAAGTTATATAAACATAATATATACCATTTATATTATTCAACATATTTTATTACAAATGTATAATTACATATTACCTTATATATGATAGTACATATATTTCATATGGAGCATAAGCACAATTATTTTCACATAGAATATAAAATGTGTTATCAAATCATATGTAAATATTACACATTGACTCTAAAAACTGTCTCACAGGAGGTAAGAGTAGAATGGCAATTACCAGAGGCCAGGGAGAAGAGATGGCAGATAGGGAAATGTTGACCAATAGGACTAACCCACAGACAGCAAGAAGTCCTCTGTTCAACCACACAGGTGGAGTGATTAGAGATAACTGAATATTATGCAATAAGTAAAAAGCTACAAGAGAGGATTTTGTAAGATTTCACCATAAACTAATGATGAACATTTGAGGATACATATATATTTAACATGCCATTGTATATTATAGACACATGTCAAACCACCATACCATTCACGTATTCAATTTTGGTTTTGCCTCAGCCTTTAAAAAGTGGAATCTAAACCTGATGTTAGAAACATACGTATATGAACATCTCACATAAATGAAGTTTTTTGCATCCAAGGCTTCCCTTAAATCTTGACCTCTGTGCTCATTCCCACCTTGGAGATTACAGTCATCTTTGCTGAGTATGTTCCCATCCATCTGACCCTATTCAGCTACCAAAACTCATGAAAAGACACATGTGGCCAAACAGTCTGGGGCTAAGGTCTCATCTTTGAAGTCTTGTTGATGCAGGTATTTTCACCAAACACCATGATTCTTATAAACATCCATACTCTCATATTAGAAATACCCACAGTGCATGCTCCTGGAAGTCAAAGGCCATGTGATGATTTTTATATCCACCGTGCTAAGCTGAGCTCACAGGGACTAACTCCGCTGAGCTCTCTGTCCATGCCAAGCAGACAGGAAGAGTCTCCGCAGCTTCACTGCATCTGCAGGATGGTTTATCCTGGCCACAGCTTCACTGTGCATGCAGGATGGTTTATCCTGGCCACCACATTCCGCTCTATAGAACCATCCCTAGCCACTCCTTTAAAGGAGAGCAGAAGGCCATTCCAAGAAGCCAAGAAGAAGAAAAGAAATCCTCAAGGTTGGAAACAAGACAGTGAATAGCTGGGGCTGGGATAGGAAAGGGAAAGAAACTTGAGTGTTTTGTTGTGCAGGGTCAAGGGCAATGAGATACAGGTGGCCTTCGTGCACAACTCCTGGGGACCACACTCTAAGCACTCTGCCATCTTACCTGTATTGTGCTTGAAAGTGGCTCTGCACAAAACTGGGGCCTACGGAGGGAGGAGTTGCAGATGGCCGGAGGTCCTCTGAGATCTTACTCACTTCTGGGGGCAGCTGCAAAGAAACAGGGAAGAGATCCGATGACATCTTGTCTACATTATGTCACAGGTCTGTTTCCAGGCCACAGAGCCCACCTAATGCCCATATCATCCTTTCCTGTGCCCTGTGGAGCCACGATCTTCTAGACTGGTTCACCATTACTCAGTGTTCTTTCAATCCTCCTGTTTGGCCAAACCCCTGAGAAACGGTGTACATACGTGCAGAACGCAGAACTCAAAGGTGACCATAGAGAGAACTCACACACTCCTGGGGTTGCTCTTCACCTGTGTCCTGCTGGGGCCTCGGATACATCCACAACAGGTATCAATTGTCTACAGGAAAGTGTTGACAGGTGCTACCACCTCCAGAAGTTCTAGGCAGAAATCTTCTCCTACCCTCTTCTACATTCAGTGACTGCTGGAATGTGTGCCTTGTGGCCATGCCATATTGTCCTCTGGTTCAGCATCTTCAAAAATGCTTTCTGCTCTGTGTATACAATGTTTTGTCCTCTGTGGTCTCTAAACTCCCTCTGCCTGTTATAACAACACTCAATACTGTGCTCAGAGACCAACTGGATAATCCAAGTTAATTATCTTAATTTAACTTTCTTAATCACATCTGTAAACAGCACTTCCAAATCCCTGCATCCGAAATATATCTTTCTAGGTCATCTTTCACCCTTCTTCCCTCAAGGCTCTGACCTACTCCTGTGTCCACTGTCTTCCCTGAAAGGCTGCTACTCCCAGTATGAGCTGCTCTAGCTTCCCAGGTTTCCTAGTTATCCTTACTTTCCATCCACTCCATACCACACAGGGGACATAATTACTTATGAGGTCCTTGCTTAAAAAAAAACACTGAAGGTTGTCCAGGATGCCATTCCACTCATAGCAACTCATAATACAAAGTTGTTTAGTAAATATCTGAGAGCATATATAAGGCCAGACATACAATGTTCCTGACAGCATTGTATCTCAATTTCTCAATGTGTTTTATCCTTACTACACTAAGGAGTCATTTTAGACATGTTCTCCTTCTCACCCACCCATCCTTGGCGTTCTGGGGATTACACCCAGGGCCTCACACATACTAGGCAGGCGCTCTACCACTGAGCTACATCTCCAGCTAGGCATACTTTTGAAAGCATCCCCAATACAAAGCTATAATGTAACACTGTATGTTACATTATATACTGTGTGCTTTTTGAGTACCAATCTCCCAGACCAATTTGTAGCTTGGAGGCCTTGAACACGTTATCTTTGTTTCTGTGTCACCATGAGCAGAGTCTTTGTTCTCTTAAATTGTTTCTGCTGGGTGTTTTCTAACAGGGATGACACAAGTAGCTAGTATATTCAACTTTTTTTTTTTTTAGATTTTATTTATTTTATATATGATGAATACACTGTAGCTGTCTTCAGACACACCAGAAGAGGGCATCAGATTCCATTACAGATGGTTGTAAGCTACCATGTGGTTTCTGAGAACTGAACTTAGGACCTCTGGAAGAATAGTCTCTGAGCCATCTCTCTAGTCCCTATATTCGACTTTTTAAATCCGGTTAAATAGTTTACTTGCTCTGTAGCTTTTACCTTAGTCCATTTTCTGTTGCTATAAAAAAATTCCCAAACTGAGTAATTTACTCTTTCTTGATTTTTACTATTATTGTTTGGATTTTTCTTATTTATTTCTTTATTTGTTGAGGTACAGACTTAGGTAGTGGGATAGGAAGGTTGAGGCAGGGTCTTATGTAGCTCCAGTTGGCCTCAACCTCACTCTTGACCCAAGACCAACTTTAAGACCTCTGGTTTTCAAGCCTGCACCACTATGCTGGAGGAAACTAAGAATTTAGAATGAACCGAGAAAAGCTGACTCAGCTCACAGTTCTCTGGGCTAGAAAGATGGCACTAGCATCTTCTCAGCAGCTGGCAAGGACCTCTGAGCTCACAACAGAGAGAAGATCAACTCTTCCTCATCTTATGAAGCTACCAATCCCACTCTGGACACACTCTACTCTCGTGACTTCAAGTATCTCAATTATCTTCCAAAGCACTGCCCTATTTCCAAATGCAGTAACAGAGCCGAGGCTGGAGTTGAGTGGTAGGAAGTTGCTCTCCTAGCGTGTGTGAGGCTCCAGGATCCATTCCCAGCACTTTCAAATACCACTGACACACAAGTGTAAGGACTACATTTCCAGTGTATGAACAGTTCCCTAATTCTAATATGGGAGTCATGATGGCACCCAACTATAGAAGACATGTTTTAAGGAGTTAAAGAGTCATTCATAGATAGTGTCTTACTCCGGGTTACTATTGCTGTGGTAAAATACCATGACTAAAATCAACTTGAGGAGGAAATGGTTTATTTGTCTTACATATCCAAAGTCACAGTCCCCTGAGGGAAGCCAAAGTAGAAACTCAGACCACGCAGAAACCTGGAGGCAGGAGCTGATGTAGAGGCCACAGAGGAGTGCTACTTACTGGGTTTGCTCCTCATGGCTTGTTCAGCCAGCACCCAGGATCACTATTCCAGGAATGGTACCACCCATAATTGGCTGGGCCCTCTCCCATCAATCATTAATTAAGAAAACACCCTAAAAAGGAAAAAGAAAACACCCTATAGGCTTACTCAAAGCCTGATCTTATAGAGGCAACTTCTCAGTTGAGGTTCTCTATTCTCAGATGACTCCAGTTTGTGTAAAGATGACATAAAAGTAGCCATCACAGATAGATAGATAGATAGATAGATAGATAGATAGATAGATAGATAGATAGATAGGAAGGATAGACAGACAGATGGACAGACGGATGGACGAATTGACTTAGCCTGACACATACTGAGTACTGTACAGGTTGTAAGTATAAATTTTTTAAGCCAGAGCAGTAGCTCTGTGCTTACTGAGATTCTTTAACTCAACAGCCATTCCCAGGTAAAGAAGGACACCATTAAGTGTCCAAGTAACAAGGAAGTGACCTGCGTGGAAGCAATGAAGGTGGAAAGAGATGGGAGGGGGATTCAAGAGACCTGTGTAAGGGCTCTTAGTTCAACAGAACCAGGAAGAAGAAAGGAAGGAATAAACACAGTCGACTTCAGCAGTCAAAGGAGATGGGACTTGGGAAGGACAAGACAAGGTCAAGGGTGACTCAACAGCCAGACACAGCAGCAGAGTGGCAAGTGTTTGCAAGAGCCTGGAGGTGTGAACTTGTATCAGGTGTGGGCACTGGGTTGTTCTGCCCAGGATTCACCCTTTCTGAGCCCTTGAGTCTAGCCCCTGGGTGGGACTATGTAGGCTGTTGTCTTCTGAGTGGAGCACAGCTGTGATTACACACGTGAGACATTCCACAATCCCAGCTTGTTGATGCTCCCTCATAGAGAGTACCTAGGAAGGGTCATTTTACCCTCACCTGAGGTTCTGGCCACTCTCCCTGTGCCCTGTCAGCTGTCAGTAATCCTAACCCAGCTACAAGTGGTTTCAGGGGGTTCTAGAGTACAGAGAAGCTGGAAGGTACTGAAGAGTAGGAGACTCCATGTGTGTAGCCTTAGGAGGTCATCAACCACACTGGGATGGAACCTTTTAGTGATATAGCTGTTCTGAGGTCATGCCTCAAGCTCTAAGGAGCCCCTCACCCATACTCCTGTGAGTAAGCCCAATCAATTCACTGGTTCAGCAACCAAGATTTGGATGGAGTGGCCACTTTGGTCTGTCATTGGAGCTTTATCTGTGGTAAAGAGACCTTTGTTTATGTCTCCCCATGAAAATCTTAATTTCCTACCAAGAGACAGGTCCATGACCCAAACTGTGCCAAGATGTCCTGCCAGGATACAAGTCACAGACAGAGAGAGACCAAGCTTGAAAACACTGATCCTAGCCGTCACAATTTGGGAAGAAAGCTAGCAGCTCTTGCCACCGAGGCTCTTTTTTGCCCAGAGCTGTCTAACTCTAGACAAGTGTTCCGTTTAATCCTATGTGCTTCTCCCCATCTGGCCACCCACATTCCCCTCTAGGGCACTTCCAGTTGTATGCAGGAACTTACATGACACAGAGGGTTTCTATATAAAGATGACAAGCTGAGACTAGGCATGACTGTGGATGGGGTCACCAAGGGACGGAGTGTGGAAAGAAGATCCTAAGCAAAACATGGAAAGAGGCAGTAGGAAGTCCTTCACAAAACATGGACTATGAGGTCAGAGGAACATGAGTCCAGTCTGCTAGGCAACAGAACCTTGTTACCTCTCAAAGCTTCACTGTATGCTTACACAGCATCCCCTCGGCATGGAACTATGGTGAAAATCAGGAGGTGAGATACACACCAGACACAGAGGTTCACATCTGTAAGCACAGCACTTGGGAGGCCGAACCTGGAAGATCTCTGGTTGAAAGAAACCTTGGGCTACAGGTTGAGTTTTGAGTCCAGCCTAGGCTACAGTGTGAGTTTGAGGCCAGGATAAGTGACTGAAGGAAACGCTGTCTCAGAAAGGAAGGAGGAAGGGTGGGAGAAAAGAAGGACTCTCACCTGGCACACAGTAGGTACTTAATACACATTGGCTGCTGCCTCTCCCTAGACTCATTCCCACCTTTATTCTGCAAAAGTAGCAATCTCTGGAAAACTATCAAAAAGATTGTTTACGTGTTGGTGTTCAGAGGGCAGTGAAAATACAGTCTTTGCAGGATGGACGCATTTGAGAATCATTAAAGTAATGGAAAAGAGAGCGGCCCTTTCGTCTTCTATTCCAGCTACAAATAAATCTCCCTGTATGGCTTTCCTATGTCCTCAGTACAGAAATAACTTCAAAGGGAAAGAAATCACTCCAGGTACACAGAAGGCAGGAGCTTTCTTTGTTGAAAGGGAAATGAAGTTTTCCTGCTAAACAACCACAAGGCTCGGTAACACACAGCCCAGCCTCAAGGCAACCCAGAATCAACTTCAGGAGGAGAGAAAGAGACATTGCTGATGCTGCGGGGTCAGAGTGAGGCTGAGTAGACCTTGCCTAGGGGGATGCTCTGCTCCTACCACACCTGTTCCAAGGAAAGACAGAAAGTTTAGGTATGGTGAGGAAAGGGAGTGAGAGGAGAGGAATCTGGAATCAGGCTGAGTGGCCCAGTGAGGGATGATTTTGGTTGCTGCTTGGTAGGAAGCTACCAAGAGAAAGGCAAGCTAGAGAAGATATCACCTTGCTCCCTTCCTGAAGAAACCTGGCTTCAGAGTAGAGAATGCCATAGAGGACAATATTGGAAACTGAGGACTGGGGGTGTCACTCAAGAGATAAACACCTGCCCAGCAAGCACAAGTGCCTGGGGTCCAGGCCCAGCCTGAAAGAAAGGGGAGAAAGGAGAGAAGGAAAGGAGAAGGGAGGAAGGAAAGGAAACAAGGAAAGAAGGAAGGAAAGAAGGAAGGAAGGGAGGAAGGAAGGAAGGAAGGAAGGAAGGAAGTAAGTTAGTTAGTTAATGAAAGACTTTCAATCATGGCCACTTTTCCTGTATCTTGAAGTTATGAAGAATGATTGGCATGCCCTCATGACTTAAACTCAAATGTCTCAAAGACAGTTTGAAGGAGACACACACTCATAGGGGACAAAGATTTTAGAGTGAAGCTTCTCAACTAGAGGGTGATTTCAGTCCCTACCTCAGGGAACATTTGCCAATGTTTCACAAAGGTTTAGTGCAAGTCCGGACTGTCCCTGACACCTAGCAAGAAAGACAGTGCTAATGCTATGACACACAAGTCAGCCAGGCACAGAAAAAAATTATCCAGGCCCAGATGCCAAAAGTGCTGAGGTTCAGAATCCTGGTATAGAGAGCGGCATTTCCTCGTTTGGGTACGGGCTCTCCCATTTACTAGCTGTGTAACTTGGACACACCTAGCTTACTCTCTCTGTGACCTTAAGCCTAATGATTTTCCTGCTACCAAAGAAATAAGAGGGAGAAACTGAAAGGCAGTTTGAAAGGCTGCTGCTGAAGTCTGGGTCTGGACTATCCCTCAAAGGCCCATGTGTTATGGCGTGGTCCCAAGCTTTCATTATTAGAGCTGGTAGAATCTTTAAGCTGAGGCGGGGCCTAGTGGGAAGGAAGTCTTAGGTCACTGTGGGCATGCCCTTGAAGGGAATTGTAGGAATCCAGCTCCTTCACAGCCACTATGAGATAAAGAGCTTGTCCCTCCATGCACTTCCTCCATGAGGTACTTCCTGCCACAGCCCTAATGCACTAGCAACACCTGACCACAGACTGAAACCTGCAATAGCCACACTACTCCTATCCTCTTTGTAAGCTGGTTACGGTAACAGAAAACTGACATCTATCCCACAGTTATCTATCCCATCTACTTCCCAGGTAGGAATAACTTCCGGTATATAAGAAGGAAAACAGGATGAGTCCCTGTTTATACAGCAGCAGAGGGTAGAGATACCTGTCCCTACCTTTCCTCTAGCAGGAAACTGAGAAGACACAAGAAGCTTCCAAGAAAGGAGGTTCGGCACACTGGATCTGAGATCCATGAACCCAGACTCGATCCTATTTACGCCAGTTAAAAGATGATGACCCTGAAGAAGAATGATGGTACACACCCATAATCCCAGAACTTGAAGGGCAGAAACAAGAGGATCAAGTGTTCAAGGTCAACTACACAGTGAATTCAAGTTTAGTCTAAACTACAAAGGACTCTATGAAAGAGTGAAGGACCCTGGGAAACCCCTAACCTGTGTTTCCACTAACTACAGAATATGAGTTATCACTATAAATATTAAAATAAGACAACATTTTATACGTTTACTGACTGTCTACTATATACCAGGTAATAATGAGTCATGAAAATTGTCAAAGTAGATATACAATACAGAACATCTGGTAAATGACATCATCTGTGTGCGCACGTGTGTGCGCGCGTGCGTGTGAACATACACGCATTTCACTTTTCAAAATGTGTTCTTTGAATTTACAAAAGGCATAGAAGTAGATAACATGTGTCACCCAGTGATGTAATCTTTGGGCTGACAATTAATTTTGACTCTGTAAAAGCTTTCCTTAATCCGTGTTCTCCCCACAGGCTTGTGACTCGGGGATGTCCAATTAGGCTACTATATTCTTCTGACCACATGCCTAGGAATGAGCACGCCAACTGTGCTAGGACCATCAGGGTTTGCTCTGGTGGGGCAGCCTCTGGAGACTCTATGAGCAATGCAGAGGCCCTCTTGCCACCATGGGGGCAGAGCCAGAAAGAGAATGAAGAGACGGAGTCAAAGATATGGTGACATCACCTGGGATCTTGGATTCAGTCCCATCCAAAGCTGCTTCAACCAGATTTGCAGGTTATAAAACAACAACAAATGCTCTTTCCTTAAGCCAGAGGAAGTTAAATTTCTATCACATAAAAATACAAAGATATGAATAAGATTCATAAAAAATGACTACAAATAAAAGTAAAATCACCCATTCCCTCCCAATCCAGAGGAAGCACCACCACATTGGTGTGTGGTACCCTAGGATTTTTGTTTTTATGACAGGGTCTCATTGTGTACCCCGATCAGCCTAAAACTCAATATGTAGACCAGGTTGGCCTTCAACTCACAGAGATCCACCTGGTTCTGGGATTAAAGATGTACCTCACCATACCTGGCTTCCACCTGGAATTTTGTTGGGGTGACCACTGGTTTTGTTCACTGGTGTCCTCCAGTCATTTGGAGTGATTGCTTTTAAAACAAGGAAACAGGCTTTCAAGCCAGAGTCTCTTAGGCT
The DNA here is from genome assembly GCF_004785775.1 of Grammomys surdaster. NCBI lineage: Eukaryota > Metazoa > Chordata > Mammalia > Rodentia > Muridae > Grammomys > Grammomys surdaster. The sequence goes on from NW_021604783.1 coordinate 1,568,400, forward strand.
AGAATTCTGACTAATTCCTTCCCCTTTATTTAAGATTAACTTTAGTTATGCCCCTGTTTCTCTCTTTCTCTCTCTCTCTCTCTCTCTCTCTCTCTCTCTCTCTCTCTCTCTCTCTCTCTCTCTTTCTGTGTGTGTGTGTGTGTGTGTGCAGGTGGCCAGAGGCCGGAAGAAGGAGACAGAAGATCCCTTGGGGCTGGATTTACAGGCATTTATGAGTTGCCTGTGTGAGTACAGGGAACCAAAGTCTTGTCTGCTGGTAGAGCAGTATTATCTCTTAACCACTGACACAAGTCTCTGGCCCCATGAGTGGCCCCTCTTTAACTGTTTGTGCTGGGATTACAGACATGTGTCATCCAGTCTGGATTCCCAATGTGTTTGTTGTTTTGTGGTTACTGGGCTCATGAGAGGGATGGGAATCAGGTGTCTGGATAGAAAACAGAAGGGCTGAGAGTGTAGCTCCAAGGTAGGCCACTTGCCTATCAGGCCTGGGGGGAAGGTTCAAGTCTCAGTACTCTGAGGAAGGGAGAGAAACAAGAAGCTGATGAAGCAGACCTGAAAACTAGGCCTGAATTGCCTGTGAGATCCATCAAAAAATGTGTTACTTACTGGCTAATTACCAAGGTGTGAGAGATGTGCACTATTTAAGGATCGGGTCACTATAATTTGACTCACTCATAATGTAGCTTCATTCACTTTTCAGTGAGCAATAAAGAGACCATAGTGAAGCAAGGCCATTATTGGTCTTTATTTAGGAAAGCTATAACGAACATAGCTGATGTGCCAATCAACCATGACTTTTACAAAGCATTGTAGTGTGGCTGGGTGTGGTGACAGACAACTGTTATTCTAGCACTTAGGGAAGCTAAGACAGGGGGGCGGTGAGCTTGACTTTAATAAACCAGCTTGGACTATATGACCAAGGTATAATCCCCAACACTGCAGAGACAGAGTGATCTGGGAGGATCTGGGAGGATTGGCACAAGTTCCACCCTGAGCTACATAGTAAGACTCCATCTAAACAAAACAAAACCAAGCCAACAACAACAGAAGCAAACCCACAGTATTACAATGCTTTCTTTGTCCCAAAGGTCTGGGAGGGGGGTTCATCAAAATCAGAAATTACCCACCCATGTCTTAAGAAAAACAGAAACCGTTGCTCTGTGAGATACACTAACCGAGAAAGCAATAGTAGACTTGGTTGAATTTGGACTGTCTAAAAATAACAAAGAAAGATTGTCGTGGCTCCAGGCACCCAGACAAATATATAGAAAAAGGTGGAAAAAATTTTAGGGAAAATATTTTTGGGGGGTGGGGGAGAGGTATGGCTCAATTTGAAAAGTGCCAGCCACGCAAGCATAAGGAGGTGAATTCAAGTTCCCAAGTAGGAGCCAGGCTTGGCAGTGCGCACCTGCAGTCTCCACACAAGGGAAGGAAAGACCAGAGCATCTCTAGGGCTTGTTGCCCAGCCAGTTTAGCCAAGTCAGCAAGCTCCCGGAATACCAAAAAAGCCTGTCTTAAAAAAAGAAGAAAAAAAGGAAAAAAAAAAAACAAAAACAGATCTAGGCAGACACCTGACATTGATCTCTGACATACACATTTGCACCTGCACAGATACATCCAAACAAAAAGGACTGTTTTAAAAAAATATATGAGCCATAATATAATCCTATTCACAGTTATCACTGGGATCAGGGAAGAAAAGAAATACTGCAATAGGACGGAATGGCTGTCCGAAAGCAGCAAGAGCCAGAAGAAGGGAGCAAGCCCAGCAGGTGTACACAGTGGCTGGGACACACAGGGATCTAAGGAGCTGAGTAAATATCCAAGGGAAAAGGACACGCACATGCAGATTAGAGAGTGACTAACCTGCTCAGATACCAGCCCGTGAGCTGAGCCCTCCAAGTCTTCATGGACACGATCCAGAAGCCAGAGGAGGAATTCCAGGGCATCGTGTTGGGAATTGCCTTGGAACTGGGAGCCATACTTAGAAACAGCATTCTGAAAGGAAACAAAGACAAAAGTCACCTTGGGCCTTGACACAAACAAGTGAAGATCTATAAGCATCACACTCCCAAATGGTCATCATTCAGCCTTGACCTGAGATGACAGCATGGGTAGGAATAGGTTTCCTTGTCCCAAGCTAGGGGTAGTTGGGTCCTCTGAATAGAAGGTACTCCAGACCCTGAAAATCCATGAGACTGTCTCTGCAGAACAGTGTGTCTGTATCTGTGTGTGACTATGTCCATCCATAAGTGTGTCAGTGTATTTGTGTGAGTGTGTTTGTGTGTGTGTGTCTATGTGTGACTATATCCATCCATGTATCCGTGTGTGTGTATGTGTGTGTTGTGTGTGTGTGTGTGTTGTGTGTGTGTGTGTGTGGTGTGTGTGTGTGTGTGTGTGTTGGAGATCTAAACTCAGGTCTTTATAATCACAAGGCAAGCACTTTACTAAGCTATCTCTCAGCCTCTTTGCTAAACACCTTCTAGTGTCCACCACCTGTTCTCCCTGAAGATCTTGTCCTTTGGTCACTGGGATCCCATGTACCACTGACCTTCCCTCCATCACTCTCCTTCCACACTCTCTCTCAAGTCACCTCACAGGACAACACCCTTCCTACGCCACTCTCCTCCTTGGGTGGCTGCACTGATTCTCAAGGCTTCCTCTCTATGGTAATGACCACACTGAGAACAAGATTGACTTCCTAAAGTACAATGTGTATAGCTCCTTCATCAAAATGCTGGCTGTGGGTCTTCATTCTGATTACTCTCTTTAGGGTCTTCCCCTAAGTATCTGTGTAGCCAGCCTCTCAATTCCAATCTCTAAAACTCCACCCTTTGTCTTAGCATTGATGTCATCTGTCAGAGACTCCTTTCCAGGAGCAGCCTAGGATTGAATTTGCACCACCACCCCCACATGCCTCTGCTTCTCCCCTACCTCAAATTATCAACCTACACTACTGAGTTCTAACTACTTCTGCTCACATAGATGAAACTAGTCTATATCTAAGTAGGTACCACACCCCTTCCTCCCTGGCCCTCTGGGTAATAATAAATCAGATCAATCTTCCTGCAACCCAGCTAAGGTAACAAACCCTTCCTTCTCCTACTATTCAGAACAAAATAGTTCAAATTCTTTCATTGCTCATGTCCCAAACTCACATCTTCTCTACTCTCTGTCTCTCTATCTCTCTACCCCCCCTCCTCTCTCCCCCTCCTTCCTCACCCCCACCAAGATCTATAGCCCTGTAGCCCAGACCTCAAACTCACATAGTCAAGGAAGACCTTGAACTTCCCACCCTCCTGTCTCCCCTACCTCCCTAACACCAGGATTATACCGTCCTGTCTACCTCCTCCCTGTTTCAAACATCCAGGTAAAAAAAGCCACTCTGGTACCCCAAACATACTTTCTGGCTTCTATGGACTATGCCAGCACTTTTGTCTAGCCTCTCGTACGAGTTCTGTCCCCTTCTAGTTCATTGTGAATTCTCTTCCTCTTAGCCTGGCTATCTTACAATCAAAGCCTCACAAAGAATTTGACAACTCCAAGAAGACAGATAAGATGGGATCTTTAGCAAAACTGTGTAGGGCTAGGGACCTGACTCAGCAGGTAAATGTTCTCGCTGCCAAGCTCAACAACCTGAATGAACATTCAATCCCCAGGACTCGTGGTGGATGAAGAGAACCTCAAGTTGTCCTTTAATCCCATACAAGTGCTGTGGGAGGCTGGCACTCACATGCATGTGTGTGCATCCCCCTCACAGAATTAATCCACATACATGTGTGTGCACACAGCCCCATGCATGGGTGTACATCCCCTCCCCAAGAATTAATGGCAGATAAAAATCAAATTTAAAAAATTAAAGTCTCTCTGAATATATACAGCAATTCCACTTTAGAAAAAGCAACTCAAGGAGAGATACAAGCAAGGATTTTTCTACGGACCCAAATTATCAGGAAGAAAGCTGGCTGTGGTTCGTCACACCTGTACCCAGTACCCTGAAGGCTGAGGCAAAAGGATCTTAAGTTTCAGGCTAGCCTAGACTATACAGCAAGATCTTTTTCTCAAAAAAAAAAAAAACAAGGGTTAGCTCAATGTGGAGAGTTTGCCTAGTCTGTGTAAGCTTAAGGCTGGATCCCAGCACCCTAAGGCTGTACTGGAGCTAAAATACTCAAAGATGAACTGTGACATTTGGGACGGCTATCCACAGCACAACATAGCTAGGCCCTCTGTGTGAATGTGTGTGTCTGTGTGTGTGCACACACAGCGCAAAAGAGTATGTGACTGTGTATGTGTGAGAGAGAGAATGTGTGTGAGAATATGTGGGTATCTGAGTGAGGAACAGAGTATGTGTATGTGTGAGTTTATGTGTGTGAGTTTTTATGTGAGAGAGAGTATGGGTGTGTGAGAAACTGAGTGTGTGTATATATGAGTGTGTGTGTGAGAGTTATGTGTGTGTGTATAAGTGAGTTCATGTGTGTGTGTTGAGTGTGTGAATGTGTGTGTGTGTGAGTGTATGTGTCTTCTCTCCCAAACACTGGTGATTTTAAACATATTTCTTCTAGTTATTTAATAGTTCTAGTCATATTTTTTCTGCCCAATAGTTTTTACCGTTTCCACTTCTCCTCCTACTGTTTTATCCACAACTATCAAAACAAACATGGAGAAACTGGGGCTAGAGCTCAGCAGTAAAGCACTCCCTAGTGTGGGAGAGGTTCTGCCTTCAATCCTTAGTGCCTCCAAAAGGAAAACAAAAAGTGAATCTTTGTTTCAAGAAAGGGACACCTCTACAGGAACATCAGAAGTTCAAGGTCATAGTCCACTTAGTGAGATGGAGACCAGCCTGGGATATTTGAGACCTCTCTCCAACAAATCAATAAAAAAAATATAAAACTTAAAAAGTTAAAATAAATAAAAGGAAATGCCTGTAGTACGTCGTTGTCTATCTAAATTTGATTTTAGGCACATAAGCTAAGAGAAATTCCAGATGGCTAAAACCCTGATTATAACCATAGAGAAGCTAGAAGACCATAAAATAGAATACATATCAAAAAGTATGATATATCTGGGTGTGGTGGTGCATGCCTGCCATCCCAGCAAGAAGGAGACTGAGACAGGAAGACCCTGAGTCCAGACCAGCCAGGGCTGCACAGTAAGACTTTCACTTGATATTTGAAAAAAGATATGACATGAACAAATCTAAAGCTTCTAGCATTGGGGTAGGAAAAAAGAAACAATTTGTATAAAATATCTGTAGAGACTAGGACAGCACAAGCAAGCAAACAAAACCTTAAGAACGAAGCAGACTGGTTACACAAACAATGGAGGAGATAGTTCTAAGAATAGACTAGACAAGAAACACCGGAAGCACTTCTACCTCACTCCTAATGGAAAAGGTTTTTCCAACAAGTTAGTACACCAGAGGCGGCCTTTACAAAGCCTGGCCTCCACAATAAGGAGGTCTTAAGGCAGCGATGCTCAACCTTCCTGATGCTCCGACCCCTTAATCCAGTTCTTCATGGTGTGGTGACCCCAACCATAAAATTATTTTTGTTGCTACTTAGTAACTGTAATTTGGATATTTTTACCAATCTTGATATAAATATCTGATTTTTCCCAGGGTCTTAGGCCACCCCTGTAAAAGGGTCATTTGCTATCCAACCCTGCAAGGGGTCTTGACCCACAGACGGAGAACCACTGTCCTAGAGACTTGGGCTGCAAATAGAATTGATCTTAATTGTTCTCATCTCTAAAAAGGGTTAAGTGTATGATATTGGTAGCTATGTAAATATTTGGAATTAATCATCTTACCCTGTATACATACCCCAAAGCATCATATTACATACTATGACACAGAGACTTTCCTTGTCAACTGTAAACTTCATAAAGCTGGGGCAGGTAGGCTAGTGAGACAATACCCAGTCTCCTCTAGGAGATTTCTTAAATGTATATCTGAAACCTGGCAATATCATTTAGAAAGAAGTCGATGATGTAGATTGTAAATAAAAATAATTATAATTTCGGGGTATGGTGGTGCCTCCCAGCATTAGGAAGGTAGGGGCAGGCAGATCTCTGTGAGTTGGAGGCCAGCCTGGTCTACATAGAGCTAGCTCCAGGATAGCCAGGACTATACAGAGAAACTCTGTCTCAAAACAAAACAAAATAATGATAATAATAATAATATAACAACCATATCACCCAATGAAGTTGATTTAGAAGGAAAATAAGGGCTAGGTCTAAAGACACTCACATTTAATCCCAGGACTCAAGAGGCAAAGGCAGACCAGTTCTTTTGAGTTCTAGGCCAGCCAGGGTACATAGTGAGCCTGTCTCAAAAACTAAAGAAAAAGAAAAGGAAGGGTAAACATGTAAGACGGGGAGATAACTGTCTAGGTACATGCACTTAATAAACCTCATTAAATCCAACCCTTGAGATGAATGCACTTCACTATAGAACTTACACCTCAAAAAGCTTGTTTTAAAAGGAAAACTAGAAAGTTCTTAAAATATTCATTCTTTTTATTTTGAAAAGTGGTCCCACTCACACAACTGGATATTTGGAAATCATCAGAGCTGAGAACAATGATTTAAATACGTGGAAATTGGGGTTGGAGAGGGCTCACGTGGTTTAGAGCACTGACTCTTTTAAAGGGTTCAGGTTTGATTCCCAGAACCCACACGGTGGTTCACAGGCATCCCTACCCTCCATTTTCAGGGATCCAAGGCCCTCTTGGGTGCCATGTGGTGCACAGACATATATGCAGGCAAAGCACCCATTTATACAAAAGGAAAGAAATAGAAATTTTAAATAAAGTAAGTGAAAAAAAAACAAAAACCAAATACTGTTACAGTGCGCTAACTGGAAAACTCCATGGTGTATCATTCTTTCCACAAAGAACTGGTCCATTTGATGATACAGTCAAACATTAAAAGTCAATTTCTGTGCATTATTCTAATGCCAAGAAGCCTTGTAATAATACTTACATGAGCCGGGCAGTGGTGGCACACACCTTTAATCCCAGCACTTGGGAGGCAGAGGCAGGTGGATTTCTGAGTTCGAGAGTTCGAGGCTAGCCTGGTCTACAGAGTGAGTTCCAGGACAGCCAGGGCTACACAGAGAAACCTTGTCTCGAAAAAAAACAAAAACAAAAAACAAAAAAAAAGAAACAATACTTACATGATTAAAAAGAAAGAAGAATATAACAGGATGTAAAGGGGTGTGCACTGTTAACCATCGCCCTTGGGTGCAGAGGCAGGCAGATATGAGTTCAAGGTCAGTCTGGTCTACATAGCAAGTCTAGCTAGGTTTTACAGCCCTAATTCAAAAACAAACAAACAGAACCCAGAACTAGAATTTCTAATTGTTTACAACCAGTAAGTTTACAATGGTTTATCTCTATGAGTTACAGATTTTTCTTATACTTTTTAATTTTTTTCAATAAACATATTTACCTATATCATTAGAAAAACAAAAATTGTGGATGAGAGGATTGTAAAAGTGTATTTAATCGGCCGAGCGGTGGTGGCACAGGCCTTTGTGCTTGGGAGGCAGAGACAGGTGGATCTCTGGGAGTTTGAGGTGAGCTGGTCGACAGAGCTCCAGGACAGCCAGGGCTACACAGAGAAACCTGTCTTGAACCCCTCCCCACCAAAAATAAAAGTGTATTTAATCCATTTTCTACTAAAATGAAAATTGGTCCTACTATGTGTGGGAAACTGGTGAGTCTGGGCTCTAGGAGGGAGAACATTGTAAACCCATCCTATTTGTGGGGATGGGGTCAAGCTCCACCCTGCTGGACCCTTCTCGGGCCGGAAGTTAGCTACTTGTCTTAAAAGGCAATGGCCTTAACAAGGTCAAATCTCTAATTATCCAGTCTCCTCCCAGCTCCATGAGCTCTCATCAATGAATTTGGCAAAAGGATTCTTGGCCTGAGTTCTAACCCCTGCTCCATCCCTCCTCTTGGCTGGCATTTTCCCTTCCCAGACCTAGAGCTGATACATCCCATCTCCCACGTCCTTAGTAGACACTTCATCTTTCACAACCCGATTCACAGTATAGGGTCCTCAACAGGGATAGCCGCACTGCTCCTCCAAACAAGTCATAACCTCTTGCCAGAACTGTCACAGCTCCTTGTGTGGTCCCTTTCCATCTTGATGACAGTTCTGAGGGCCTGCATGACTACTATGTTGCCGTTTCTCCTCTAGACAGTGAACCCCTGGGGAGCAGTCCTGGGATGTGGATTCAGAGTTGTCACTCAGTCCCAAGATCTGGCTTTTACCCATCACTCATCACAGTCATTGTTCCCAACAGAATGTCTCCACATTCTTGATAAACATGCGCCGACTGGGTGAAGGTTTCAATATCCGTAAAAGAAAGCAGCGCCCACCTAAATTGCCATCCCTAATATTTCAAATCCAGGATTCTAAAATTCATTCCACCCTCCAAGTTTGGTCACCTAAAAGTCCCAGGGAAACCCCAGATGACATCTCCCTCATTAACAACTTGGTTATCTTTCAATTCCCCAAGGCACTGGGAGCTCCCAAGCCCTGGGGATTCAGACAGCAAAAGAGAGGAAATCCTAGTGAGTCACTGGCAGTGACTGCGAATGTCAGTTTCTTCCAAGCTACTCGCCACTCTCCACTACTCGCCGCTGTAGTAACTGGGTGGGAATACAACTAGTATTACCCAAAGATCGCCTCCCTTCCTCCTCTCTGTCTCTCTGCAGGAAGGAAGTGTAACTCTAGAATAAACATCAGGCGTGTTCTCTGTGCTCTCTATGTAACCCACTTAACACAACTACTCTATAATCAAGTAACTGTCACAGACTTCGATTTTACAGATGAGAAAAGATTAATCTGCAGAAAAATCCTAGAGCCCCAGAGACCTGTCCTTTCTGTGTGTACACCAACCAAGTGTGTTCTTTTCTTCAGACAGAATCTATCACTGAATCCAGAAGCTCACAAATCCGCTAGATTGTTTATACAGCAAACCCAAGGGATCCATCTGCCTCCATCTCCCCAGGGCTGAAACTGTATATAAGCCTATACTGGGATTCCAGGTCCACAGTGAAGACACAGGACTGCAGTGGGACACCTGGCTTTTTTCCTTTTTGTCTGGGTTCTGGAGACAGAACTCATCACCTCAAGGCTTGCATGACAAGTGCTTTGCCTAGCACTGAGTCACGGCCTGCAAGACCTTGCTCTTGACCACTATATTACACTGGCTATCATATTTGAAAAGCAAATGTGGCCCAAAAGTGATAACAACGACATCTGTGTGACTACTGTGCTCCTTCAGGAACAGAGGTCGGAGAGGAAGGCAGTGGTTAGCATCCTTTTGGGTAACAGGACAAAGGCTGCTTTCTCAGGCTGAAACTTAAGAACCATGTATGTCTGTGGAATGAACACCCGACAGTTGAATTCACCCTCAACTCAACAACAATCACTAGTCCATGGGGTGCTTCAGCTCTCTGCCCAGAGCTGCGGTTTTGCAGCAGGATGCAAGCAACACTTTCATCCGACTGGGACTCCACATTTGTACTTTAACACCATCTCAGGACCCGGCAGCATCTCCAGCAAGAGGACTGTAATCTTGCAGATAACAAATGCCATCTCCTGCTCACATACTGTCAAGACTTAATATGAACTAAATTAAAGGACACCATCTCTACTATGGCTCTCTTATCGACTCCCTCTCCCTACTTTTGAGAGTACCTGACCCATGCACGGTTTCTCAGCACCCACTAGGTTTAAATAATCCAAAGCCACTGCGTCCAAGGTCGTACATGATCTGAAGACCTTCATCCGCCTTCAATACAAATCACCTTCAGGCCTATGCCCTTTCTACTTACTGATCACTATACCTGGATTATTCCTAGATCTGGCCTGGTAGCGTCCTTTTCAACACGCTTGTATCTCCTCCTTCCCCAAGCTTGGCCTTCAAGGACCGACTTCCCACTCTGCATCCTTCCACATCCGAAGCTCTAACTCATCCCGGCCGGCAAACCCGCACTCCTTCAACAACTGCTTTTAACCACAAAACTGCTCGACACACTTAAGGCTGCCGACTCTCTCCACTCCAGCTCAAAATACCAGGGAGAAACTAATTTCTAAAGAAAACATTTGCAAGTGATAATGTAACACGTCACCTCAAAACAAAGGCGGTAATCTAAGGCTGGGCTAGCTAAGTTGTGTCTACTGAAGACCTTTCCCCAACTCCACAAGAACCCAGATTTGGCTGATGGTTCACACGCCTTTTCAAGAACCGAAACCAGAAGGGTCGGAGGAGGCTGCGGGCGGTTGGCGCTGCCTACCTTGAACTCTGCAGAAAGTTGGGGCGTGTATTCGCGCGTCCAGAGCGCGCGCACCAGCGCCGCCAGCTGCTCGGTGACCTCTGCGCGGCCGGGCACCGCCCGGTAGCGCCCCAGCGCTAGGAACTCGGCCAGCAGGTCGGTGTTGCTGAGACACTGCACCACCGCGTTCATGAAACAGGTGTTGCCATGGTTCTTCAAGCCCTGAGCGCCGGGCGGACGCGCCCCGTCACCCGAAGATATCTGGGGTTGAGATCCGGGAGGACGATCTGGCCCTGGGCTCCCAGCAACGGCTGGTGCCGGGCCCGGGGCACAGGCAAAGCCCCCTTCTCCATCGCCATCGTAGGGGCTGGGCTGGGCCGGGGGCCGGGGCGGCGAGTCCCCCGAGCGGGAGCGGCTGCCCAGAGCTAGCAGGAAGCGGTTGAGCAGGCGGCGCAGGGAACGGCGGCGGCGGGGCCGGGGCGCGGGCGGCCCCTCTCCCAGTGCGTCCCCCGCGCCCGGATCCATGCTGACCACGCAGTGTGGTCCGGGAGCGCAGCCCTTGGGCCCGAGGTGGACCGGCAGCTTCCCGGTCCCCACCGCCTCCCGGAGGCGCCGGGCGCCGGCTACCTGAGAGCCAGGTGTGCAGACACCGGGAGAGGGCGGAGCCAAGGGCGGGGCCGCCACGCCCCGCCCCGCGCGGGAATCCGGCCCTAGGGCAGCTCTCGCCGCCCGGCTCCCGCCCCCGCGGCTCGGGCTGGGAATGCACTTCCCCGGAGGCCGCCTAGTGGGCTTCCCCGCCCTTCCTTCCCGCCTCGGAACAAGCTTTCACCACTGCTCGCCTTCCCCGCCCATCCCTAAATTGCGGAGATAACCTGGGAATGGAACCTTCAGAAGCACCCGGGGAAGCAAAACCCTGGCTCTGGCTAAGTTTCTAGTCGGGGAAGCCAGGTGAAGACTAAGAAAAGTGACCGGCGAGCGATGCCCCTGTTCATACTCAGGTGTCCTCAGAAGTGCGCGCTGGCAGCTGTGCAGGTGGGGAGCCCAGGCTCAGGTGTGTGCGGTTAGGTGGCGTCACCTCCTTGCAGCCTTTGCCTACACTGGTCACCCCAGGACCTGAACTGGGAGTGGGAGTGCTAGTGGTTTGGGAGTTTGTTTTCTTTTCCTTGCTGTTTTTTTTTTAATAACAATAGGTTACAGTCATTTTCCAAAAAGTTGGGAGATTTGATTGTCCTGGTTTTCATTGGTGAAGTTGCTCGGAGAGGTTGAGGCTACGAAAGGAGAGGAACCGGAATTCGACCCTCCCTGGGTGCACTGCAGAGTTCAGGCCCTTTACAACCCTAGTATTTGCTCGGCAGGAAGTTTTCCGGTTCTCAGGCGCGCCCCCTACTCGGTTGCGGCTTCTCTCCTCCACGCAAAATCCTGGCTGTATCCTTACCCAATCAGAACTAGTTTGGCCTTGCCCCGCCCTTGATTCCCCGGGTAACCCTGGAGGCCTCTGCTCCTTTTATGCCTTAACTGTCAGGTTTATAATTAATCAGGCAAGGTCTTGCAAAATGAATTTCTCATCGGTTTGTTCTTTCTGGAGTCAGAATTACATCAGAACCCAAAAATGTGACTTGCTATTTAATAAATAAGTGGTCATCATTTATTAAGCATCCTCCCCGATCTTCACATAGGATTGCAGCAGTTACCTCGTGCCAAAATGCTGCATAAGTTAAGGATAAAGAAGAAACTGTAATGTGGAGACTTGAAGTGTAAAAAGTCACCATTTCCCTTCCTGGGAAAGATATCCACCTGGTTGATTAATTTATAAGGTTCATTTCATCACCCTGCTGTACTGAAGATGCCGTGGTCTTGGCAGACTCTAATAAATCATCTCCCCTGTTTCACTTTTGAGATCATGTCAAGATCTCAAACTCGCAGGGAGTTTTTGTTTGGTGACAGTTTGTTGCTTTTATTTTGCTTTTATTTGGCGTTGATGAGAGGGAAGGGAGTCTATCACACTGGTGTAGAGGTTTGTTTGGGACTCTCATTCTCAACCTTAGCCTCCTGAGTGCTGGAATCCTGAGTGTGTGTCTCCACACCTGGCTAACACAATTTGAGGAAGCATTGGTGTTTAACTCTGTGGGGAGTGCCATGATGCATTATCAACCACTTCAGCTCGCACATGGCTCACAATAAATGTCCGAGCAGAAATCTATTCTTACTTGGCAAAGTCGAAAACTGGAGCTGAAGTTGTTTTATGAGTTTGCTGTAAAGGCTAATTTTTGATAGTCAATTGGATCAAATTAAGATTCACCTGGGGGGAAGGAGGGCTGGAGAGATGGCTCAGCAGTTAAGAGCATTGGCTGCTCTTCCAGAGGTCCTGAGTTCAATTCCCAGCAACCACATGGTGGCTCACAACCATCTATAAAGCAATCCTTTTGAGCGTGCAGGTGTACATGCAGATAAAGCACTCATACATTAAAAAAATATATCTCAGAGAGTCTTTTAGGTATAATAGAGCAGGTAAAGATGGTGTCTACCAAGCCTGATGACCTGAGTTTGATCTCTGTGAACCACAAGACGCAAAGAGAGAACTGACTGCCCCGAATTGTCTTTAGGCTTTCATATGGGAGTTACAGCATGGACACACATAATTAATTAATTAATTAATTAATTAAAAATATTTAAAGCTAGAGATTGAAAGCATACTCCAGATGAGACTGTAAGGATGATTCTTGAGAGGATTAGTTAAGTTGGTAAAGACTCATTCTAAATATGAATGACACCATCACATGACGTAGGGGCCTGGAGGGAATAAAATGGGTAAGGAGAGCCGCCTGCATCCCTCTGTCCTTCCTATCTTCAGTGACTGGGTATGTATACTTCACCAAGAGGCTCTCCTCAAGTGCCTGGGGCAAAGCCACCACAGTTCAAACCCTGCACAGCAATGAGTCATTGCTCTTTAGATCACTGCTGTCAGGTATGTGGACACAAGGTATACAAGAGTTAACTAATACACCTGCACAAAGACCTGGCTTCAAACCTGACTGCCCATACCACCTCACCAGTGAACTGATCATTTAAAGGGCGAGTTTGGGCTACGAGGATAGCCCTGTGTGAGAGGCCCTGGTCCCGCACTCACCACCACACACAGGTGATCTGTCCTCATCTTATTTTTGTAAGGAAATAGCATCCCTCTCTGGGATCAGGTCAGGAGGAATGCCTGTGGATTTGGATTTTGTGAGACACAGAAAAGAGATCATGGTCAGAGGACAGCACCTTCAAATTTATTAATAATATGAAAGAACTCATATATATACATATATATGTGTATATATATATATATACTGGATAAACTTTCGTTAGCATATTTCAATTTCAACATACAATTTAAGATAGTAAGACATATTGTATAAAGGAAACAAGTAACTTCAAGATAAAGTATTTTGACTATAGAACAAAAATAGGTGTGAGAAATCAAAACCGGTTCTAGAGTTATCCAAATTTGGTCCTGGTCAGGACTGTGCTGGATACAGGGTGGAAGCTGGGGAGATGCAGAGCGCTTCATGAAGCAAATGGGTATTTCCACCTCAAGATGGCTCCGTCCGCACTCACACTGACGATGTACTGGTTTCCTGGGCTTATCCGCATGGCCATGATGTTGCCGCTGTGCCCCACCCCGACGTGAGTCACTTCACCCTCGTTGTAGTCCCAGACTTTGACCAGATGGTCATGTCCACCTGAAAAACAATTGCATGACATTGCTGACGGGGACTCGCTGAACAGCCCTGGCCTCATGGAACTGCTTTATTTTCAACACAGTGTCCCACGTGCCAACTTGAAGGAAGAAAAATCCATATTTATGTAAAGCTTTTTTTGATCTAAAAAAAAAATCTATGTTCTAGTAAATTTAGAGTGGAAAGGAAAGTAGCACCCAGGATTAACCACTGAACACACCAGCATCTCCTTCCTCTGTTCACAAATGGAGAGGTCTAGGCACATTGATGGGTATCCTAGTATATGTAGTTTGATATCTTTTTTTTTAGGTAAATGTATTACAGGTAAGGTAATATATTACATTACTCTGTGTAATATACCTGGCTGTCCTGGAACTGGCTTTGTAGACCAGACTGACCACCAACTTACAGAGATCCCCCCTGCTTCAGCCTCCTGAATGCTGGGATTAAAGGCGTATACTTTTTTTTTTTTTAAGTCAGTGTGCTTATGGAATCTTGATTTACTTGAAGCACTGATAAATGTCCTGGCAGTAAATTGTATTAATGCTGTTCCATTGGCTGTGACCTGTGGTAAGTGCCCCCAGACATCACTGAATTCAATAACAAACAAAGCAAACTGATGGTTAGGCACTGAGTGAAAAGGAGAGCAGGGGTCTACCTATTATCCTAGCACTCAGGAGCCTGAGGCAGGGGGATCACTAATTCAAGGCCAGCCTGAGCTACATATAGTAAGACCCTATCTCAAAACAAAAACAAATAAAAACAACCCAAAAAAATGCATAGAAAAGCAAGTAGAAAGCTTGGGACATTGAAAGCCTCATTTCTGCCCCAAAGAGCAATCACAGCCACGTAAAGCTTAGCTTTTCTCTGTGTCCTGCACAAATGTCATCCTTCATTGAAGTGTGACTTTCGGATCTTTCCAGCTTTGGTGGTGGGCTGTTCTGGGCTGAAGGTAACCTAGGTGTCCTTGAGACCCTCCACTAGCTCTTCTGACTTCCCCCCTCCTAAGGATTCCTTGTCCTCCAAGTAAGACAACTTATCTTATGCAGGACTAACCTGTAACGAAGTGTACTCCTTCCTGAGTGATATCCATACCATTGATGGACCCGGACAAGGAACCTTCCAGCTCTCTGATTACTGACCCATCAAATACTTCCCAGTAAGCAATCTGGAACGCAGGGGAGAGGAGGTAGACAGGAGTCAGTGGAATCATCCACACATATGCTAACAAAAGATGCCTCCACTTTATATAGAAAGTAGCAAAAATACACCATGGGAGGGGACCAGTTGGGATTATAAATAGGCCATGGTGAGGGGGTGGAGGAACCATTTTATTATTTTTAGTATTGGTTTTGAAGTTTGCATGCTATTTAAAGAGATGTTGATATGTGATAAACCTAGGTTTCGACGGAGATTCTTGATAAGGCCAAGCAGATTGAGGCTGCTGCCACATGTAAAAGAGAGAAGAGCCACTGATGGCTCTGCTCCTGAGATCTGAGGAGGAGGGCCAAGCTGCAGGCCCAGTGGGAGGGCAAGTTCTTTCTGGAGGATGGGGAATGAGAGTTCTGGAGACCGGGCTTTGCTAAGTCACTCACCCTCCTCCTCACCCCCGGCCCCCACCCCACCTGTCCTGTGACTAGACCCGATCTCATCTTGCTCCCACTCCCCCACCCCCACCTCCCACCCCCCACCCCCATGCGCCTCCCATCTTTATCCACCACCAAAGCTAAACTACAACTTGCCTTTGTGGCTTTGTGGCCTAAAACCAGCAACATATTCCAGAGGGTGAGATTTTAAGAACCTGAAAACCTAATCTTGGTCCCTGCCTGGAAAGGGAAGCCATGTTGGGAGCAAGAGGAGACAGGGGCTGAGAAGGGGATACTTCCCTCTGACTGCACTGTCTGTGTAGGGCCAGAGAATCACCCATGGGGTCGAAATGCCAACATGCTTGGACACTGTTTGCATCTAACCTGTGCACATCCTCCATCTGTTAGAGACGATTACTAAATAGTCTCTAGATTGCTTAGAAAACTGTCATCACATCATGCAAACACTATGTGACTAGCTGTTACTCTGTTTAGGACATAATGACCTAAAAAAAAAGTCTTGGACATACTGAAAAAAAGATTGAGTAAAGATGCAGTTTACCCCCAAACCCTACCCCAAGCAATTTTCAGGCATTTACGAGTGATTGAAACTCTAGACTGTGGAGGGCCGCCTGTACCTACCTTTCTGTCTGTGCCGCTGGTGATGATCTGGAATTCTTCTGGGTGGTAACAAACACACTGGAATAGGGTGTTGGCCAGGATCATCTGATTCCTTCTAAGTCTCCTGGAAGTAAATTCAAATGCTCTGGAACCCTACTTTGATTCCCCTAAAAAATACTTATTTATTACGCAGTGTGCAGTTGGGCAAGCTTGGAAGGGGTTGATTTTTCTCTGACTTCTCATGCTGATCACACAATAGCACTTGGGGTTTGGTGGGGTTTTTTGTTTGGTTGGTTCGTTTTTGTTTTTGTTTTTCTTTGTCAAAACAGCAGTCTGCAGAGCTGGAGAGATGGTTCAGTTAAGATCATGTACTGCTCTTACAGAGGACCAGAGTTTGAGTCCCAGAATTGTCGTCAGGCCACTCACAAAACTGCCTATAAATCTATTCCAAGAAATCTGATGCCCTCTTTTGGCTAAACATGTATGCACATGTAATTATTTTTAAAATTGTTTTTTAAATAGACTCCTGGCTGCTTTGCCCTGTACTTATGTCTCCTTATGTCTCTTCCCACCACATCTGTCAGTAAAAAGACATAGGCAAAAGGCGATACCCCTTCCTCGGAGAAGATGCTGAATCAGATCCTACCCATCACCTCTCACACAATAACCCTGATTCTCAAGGCCACCATTGGAGTCAAATGGTAGTCCCTGGAAACTGAGTGGCAAAGTGGGGAAAGCTTGTTTCAAAGGGATACTATTGGGCCCATCCCTTCCGATCTGGAGTCAGAAGGTTGGGATGGAGGCCCAGAGATCTGTATCTGAAACCAGCCATTCCACTGATTGTTACGTGCACACAAGTTTGAGAACCCCTGCCTTAGGTGCCATAGAAAAACGGTATGTATGAGGCTTTGGTGGATTCAGGAATATGCGTAGACTTTTCCACCTAAACCTCCCTAATCTGAAAATTGGAAATCTAAAATGGTCTGAACTCTGAAACTTTTTGCCAGTATTAACACGATGATATATATACAAAGAAAAGAGAAAGAAAGAAGGAAGGGAGGGAGGGAGGGAGGGAGAGAGGGAGGGAGAGAGGGAGGGAGGGGGGGAGGGGGGGAGAGAGAGAGAGAGAGAGAG
>NW_021604783.1:1585851-1593807 GCF_004785775.1 Grammomys surdaster
GAGAGAGAGAGAGAGAGAGAGAGAGAGAGAGAGAGAGAGAGAGAAGAAAAGGTTTTGGAGGACTTGGGATTTCAGATTAGGATGCCTGCCTAAGGAAGCGTGGCTGTATCTAGTGTGCCAGTGGCTATCTCACAGGCCCAGCTCCTGGCTGAAAATGCACCCTCTGCAATTTCTTCTCATACTGGAAGCTTTCAAACACAGTATTTGAGCTGAGGATTTTTAAAGACCTTTGGCACACATTAAATATTCCTGCTTCACAAAAGGAAGGTGTTAAAGATTTGAGGCGGTCACAAGCCAGCCACTGAAATAAACTCAGATACCCCTTCTTGGTACACACTCTCCCAATGCGGAGGTCACATGTCTATGGGTATGAGCCTTGAATCAATAACTACACATTGGAACTTACTAGACATGAAGAAACACAGGTGCCATCAAAATCTATTCAATGAAAAGCTACATACAGAGAGCTCTTGGGGGCAGAGGTGTCGTATACATAGTGAGTTCCAGGACAGCCAGGGCTACATAGTGAGACCTTGTCTCAGACAGAAGAAAGAGGGGGATGGGGGGTGGGAATCTCCCAGTGAGTGGAAAGCTAAGCTGAAGTCAGGCCCGTCTAGAAAACCAGTTTGCTTTTCTTTAGAATTTTGTTTTGTTTTGCTTTTTGCGTGTGTGTGTGTGTGTGTGTGTGTGTGTGTGTGCACATGTGTGCATGTGTGTGCATGTGTTTGTGTGTGCATGTGTGTTCTAATGTGCATGTGTGTGTGAATGGGCATGTGGAGGCCAGAAGTTGATGTTGGTTGTCTGCCTCAATCGCGGTCCACCTTGTATTTTTTTGAGGCAGAATCTCTCACAGACCCTAGAGCCACTGGTTCAGCTACAGCAAGCCCAAGGGATCCTCCTGCCTCTACTTCCCAAGTGCTGAGATTCTACGTGTGCACCAGTCAGGTCCGTGTGCGTAGACTCTAGCGTCTAGGCTGTATCCACAGCCCTGCATTTAGATTTTTAATAACAACCAAAAATGTTCTGCTTTTGCCTCAGTACTAGCCCCCCTCTCTGCAAGCAGGAACAAACAGTTCAGCAGGGCATGGTGACACACACCTTCACTCACAGCCACTTGAGAGGCTGACCTGGAAGGATTTCTCGAGCCAATGAATTCAAGACCAACCCTGACAGCACAATGGTACCCCATCTCAAAAAAGGAGGGACATAGTCTTTGACCAGCTGTACCCACTTTGTCCCTCTGTACTTAGTTCAGCCTCTTAGACAGCTGTGCATCCCAGGGCTGGTACGGGAGTGATGGGTTGAAGGAAGATTGGGAGAAAGGGTCTGGTTCCAAAATAAGAACACAGGAAAAAAAAATCAACAGCCAAAAAATTTAAAATCATCTTTGAAAACTCTTTGAATGGCTCCTATGGTGAAGCTCACATATTTGGGGCTAAATAGTTTGGCAATTGTGGGTTTGTGACTTACAGTGTAAGCAGTCCCTGGGAATGTGGCCATAGGAGGATGCCCCTCCCAAAGCTCCCTCCCAGGGCAGACTCATGACCCAGCAGGATGACAAGAAGAATGTCTTGCCCTGTAACTTTCCTTGTTAATTTGCAACATTTAGGTTGAATGGATTCACATTAAGTCATGCGTTACCACATATATCTGGAAAGCTACTTCCCTGTCTGCCCTAGAAACACCTGGTATTTAGTTCTTCCTGGAGACCATATTTTCCCTATTGGAATCTATAACCCTTGGACAACCCAGGAGACCAAGGTCTTCTCGGAACCTTTTACTGCTGTGATGGTTAATCTTCATTGTCAACTTGCCTGGATTTAGGGTCACCTAGGAGATACACATTTGGGCACATCTGTAAGAATATTTCCAGGCAGGGACAATCGAATAGGAAAGGCCACCTGGATGCACTATTTTTTTTTTTAATCTGAGATCCTTGATAAGAAAGAGAGTGTGGGACTGGAGCTATGACACAGTGGTTAAGGACACTGGCTGCTCTTCCAGAAGACAGGAAGAACAAGGTTCACTTCCTAGCACCACATGGTGCTCACAACCATCTAGCACTCCAACTGCAAGACATCTGATGCCTTCTTCTGGTCTCTGCAGGCACCAGGCGTGCATATGGTACATAGATGCGTATGCAGCCAAAACACTCATACACGTGAAATAAAACTAAAGCCACACACACACCAAAACAAAACAAAACCTTAAGGGAGAAGGCAAGCCAAGTGTCATAAGCATTGCATTTGTCTCCCTCCTAACTGCAGACAGCCACAATATGACCAACAGCCTCCTCAGACTCCTGCTGCTATGTCTCCCCACCATAATGGATTGTATTCTCAATCCATGAGCCAAAATAAACCCTTTATTCCTTAAGTTGCTTTTGTGAAATATGTTGTCACAACAATGAGAAAAGAGACTAATACAACCTCCTTGGGATCTTTGCTTGTGTTCAGTAGAATGCTGGCAATGTTTGGGTTTTTGTAAGTGTTGTGCTTTCCTCCCTACCCATCCCAGGTACTTACACAAGGTCCCAAATGATGCATGTCCCATCGGTGCTGGCAGTGACACACTCCTCGTTGTTCTTCTTCACCCTGATACAGGACACAGAAGACTTGTGCTCCTTCAGAGCC
The DNA here is from genome assembly GCF_004785775.1 of Grammomys surdaster. Taxonomy (NCBI): domain Eukaryota; kingdom Metazoa; phylum Chordata; class Mammalia; order Rodentia; family Muridae; genus Grammomys; species Grammomys surdaster. The sequence continues at coordinate 1,588,485 of NW_021604783.1, forward strand.
TCCTCCAGCTTCTGAGTCTGGCAGCCTATCTGCCATACCCTCACCTGTGGGCACCAGAGCACTGGCTAGCAACACAAACCCAGGACTTTGGAAGGGATCAAGAAAGATACAGTGTTTCTATCTCTGCTGGGTGGGACTTATTTAACACTGTTCCCATTTTAGCCAGACAGTGTGGGAATGCAACACTTCTGGTCAGGAATGTGTATGAGATGTGACCGTCTTCCCATGAATAGTGGATGGTGCTGCTACCAATATCCAGACCTGCTTCTACTTTGGGAGAACACGATCAGGCTTCCGCCATGAGAAATCAATATTGCGAGGGCCTCTGCTAAGCCCAGAGGAAGCACCTGTCTCCTCACTTCTGCTGAGCATTGCTCTCAAATTTCTCATACCATCAGGAAAGCTCTTGCTACCCAGAGCCATATTTAAACTTTCATATCAGCTATTCAGTTTTAATCATTGGAAACTGATGTTATTCATCCTCAGAGGATCAAATAGCCATTGTCTTTTATATATTGAGAAAGAGTCTCTGAATTTTAGTGCAGGTACATATTTAAAAATGAAATGGAGAGGCCGGCAAAAGGACTCGACAGTTATGAGCACTGCCTGCTCTTCCAGAGGACCTGGGTTTTATTCCCAGAAGCCACATAGTGGCTCACAGCTGTCTGTAACTCCAGCCCCAGGGGATCCTATGCCCTCTTCCGGCCTCTTGCAGCACTGCACACACATGGCATAGACACGTGGCATGTGAGCATCCATACACATAAAAATAAATAAAATGTAAAAGAAAGAAAGAAAGAAAAGTAAAAAGTGGATAGCCTCCTTTGAGTTAATTGCTCTGAAATTAAAGACTTTTTTTTAAAATGTCATTTTAGAACTGTACCTCCCCTTCTCCTCCACCGCTGATGATCCTTTTACAGTCACTGGTGGTAGCAATGGCCGTCACTCCGATCCTGTGAGCACTGTTAATGGTGTACATCAGCCGACCTGACTCTGGAGCAAAGGCTCTGATTTTCCCATCATCCCATGCTGACAGGAGAAGGAGAAGAAAGGCAGGTTGGCCCAGTCAAGATACTCACCACCTTTCTCTGCAGATTGACACCCGCCTGAATCACTAATAAGACTAAAAACTGGAAGAAATGGTAGCAGTGAATGGTAGAAATGGTAGCTTGCCCTAGCAGCTGTCAATACTCTTGTGCCCTTGTCCCCAACTTCCCAAACTACACCTGTAAAGGGAGATGAAGAGGTTTGACTGGAGTGCACCTTCCTGTAGTGGATCTTGGGCAGGGAAGGAGGCCTGTTCTTACTTGCCTGAGTTGTAGGCCTCTGCCCTCATCCATGTATGTTTTTCATTGTGTTGTTGTTTTTCGAGACAGAGTTTCTCTTTGTAGCCCTAGTTGTCCTGGAACTTACTCTGTAGACCAGGCTGGAGATCTGGCTGCCTCTGCCTCCCAAGTACTGGGATTAAAGGTGTACACCACCCCTAGCTGTCACCCACATAATTGTTACCACACCCAGGATGCATCAGTTCACAGTTCCAAATAACCTCTGCCTTCTCATCTCCCCCTTGTCATTGTTATTTGAGACAAGGTTTCATTATGTAGCCCAGGCTGCTCACTCTTAGTTCTCAACTGTCTCCGCCTCCCAAGACCACGCCCCAGCTTTCCCCCATCTATAAATCCTAGACTCCTTCCCCTGTTCTCACCATCTTGCCACCTCAATAAAAGTTGTCGCCACCCATACAGTTGCTCAAGCAAAGAACCTAGAGTCACCCTTGATTCCTCTACTTCCCTAACACACAACCCAGTGCAATGGTCAATCCATCAGGGAAGTCTGTTATCTCTGTTAAAATACCCAGCCTCTGATCTCGTCCTCCACCTCTGCTGGCGCCACCCCATTCCAGCTACAGCCTGATCTGAGTCCTCTCAATAGCTCCTTCCTTTCACTCCTGCTTACAATTAGTCATCTATTAGAGGTTAGGATGCACTTTTTAAAAACCAAGTCGCCTTTCTGATCAAGACCTACCCAAAGTTTTCCTGACTGTTCTAGAATTAAAATCGAACTTTAAAAAAAATACTGATTTTTTAAAAGCATGTGTATATGTGTGGGATTGTGTACATGTAAATGCAGGTGCCCAAGGAGGGTAGAAGAGGTTATCAGATCCCCTGAACCTGAGACAAGGAGCGTTTGTGACCTGCCTGGCATGGGTGCTGGGAACTGAACTCTGCAAGACCAGTACTTCCAACCACTGGGTCTTCTCTCCAGCCCCCAAATCCAACTCTTTAGTCTGAATGCTAACTCATACCTGGTGCCCACCTACCTCTTCATCCTCTTAGCTGCCGTTCTTCCTTAGGCCACACCCCTCCAGTGACTGATGAGCTTCAGACACACTGACATTCTTGCTACCCCTTAAATACATCAAATACATCCCACCTGGGAACCTCTGCACTTGCTAGTCCTCTTCCTGGAAGACCTTTCCCCCAGGGCTGTGTGCAACAGGCATTTGCTGTCGGCCTTAGTGCTGTCTCTTGAACTTAGCAAGTTTAAATAGGATGGCCAAGGTGGATCCCATTCCCAAGGGGAAGTGCATGTCCAGTGTGCAAGTGTGTCCTGGGGGGCAGGTTGAGAAGATATAGAAGTGGGGAGTGGAGTAGAGAAGGTCCTACAGGGACTTGTACATGCTTGCTGGGACTTTGTCTTTGTGGGGTGGGAGGGGGAGGCTTGAAAAGCCCCCGCAAGTGGCAAGACCTAATTTACTGTTTTAAAATAGATTTTTGGTGTGTAGAGAAAAGAGGGGATGGGCCCCTGGATCTCTGTTTTAACAGCTTCACTCAGATCAACTTGGCTTTCCCCTGATGTAAACCAATACATTTATTTTTGACTGATGGGGAAATTTGATACAGGTTACTCATAAGATGATATTAAGAAACTATTGTTTCATAGGAAAATATTTTTAGAGACATATACTGAAATATTTAGAGGAGGACTAATGTGATATCTATAATTTGGGAGGAGGTTGGCTTCTTGAATCAGGGTGTCCTATAGCCTGGGCTAGCATTAACCTTACTGTGTAACCAAGAATAATCTTGAACTCCTAATCCCCCTGCCTGTACCTCCCAATGCTAGAATACTAGGTGTTCACCACTGTGCTCAGCACATAGCATCTATTGTTTATGTTAAAACATTAATTTGGGACTGGAGAGATGGCTCAGTGGTTAAGAGCACTGGTTTCTTTTCCAGAGGTTGTGAGTTCAATTCCCAGCAACCACATGGTGGCTCACAGCCATCTCTAATGGGATCTGATGCCCTTTTCTGGTGTGTCTGAAGACAGCTACAGTGTACTCATATAAATAAAATAAATCAATCTTAAAAAAATAAACAAAACCAAGAAAACAAAAAAAGTAGTTTGGCATAGACTATTATTTTAAATTTTTTTCCTTTTAAAAAATTGGAGAGATGGCTCTGTGGTTAAGAATGGTAGGCTGCTCTTTTAGAGGACCCAGGTTCAATTCCTCATACCTATAAGCCCGTAACTCCAGTTACAGGGAATCCAGTGGTTTCTTTTACCTCTGTGGACACCAGGCAAGCATGTGGTACACAGACATACATGCATGCAAAACATAAAACACATACACATAAAAATCATAAACAAACAAAACTTTACCTTTTACCAACACTTGGGAGGTAGAGTCAGGAAGATCAGGAGCTCAAGGCCATCCTTAGCTACATAGCAAGTTCAAGACCAGTATGTGTTACATGAGACCCTTACAACAACAACAACAACAACAAAAGCAAAACTACCTGCATGCACATAGAATGCAAAACTAAAAAGAACCCTTTGAGGCATTTCTTAGCTTGAGTTGGACTTTTCTCTCTTATAAGAACAAGCTCTAAGCCAAGTCCCTATTCATCCTAAGCTTTCCAATGCACTCAGCATCAACTGTTTTTCCTACTAAGAAAAATATCCCTGGTACATGGAGCAGTTTGAGAGATAGTTCTTCCCACCTAGGAAACCTCCTGGGTAGAAGGGGATGCCAAGGAGAGACTAGACCCTAATGCTCAACCTGTGGATCGTGACACCTTTAGGAGTAGACCAACCCTCTCACAGGGGTCACATATCAGATATGCTGCATACCAGATATTTACATTATAATTCATAACAGTAGGAACATTATAAATAGCAACAAAATAATTTTATGGTCACCAAAATAATTGGGGGTGGGGGTCACTACAACATGAGGAACTGTATTAAAGGGTTAATCAGAGGAAAAGGCAAGTGAGTCTGAGTAAGGCTATTGAAACAGAGGCCTAGGAGCCCATCCCCTCTTTTCTTGGCTCTGCGTCAGGAAGGTTGAGAACTACTGCCCCTGAGGATCTACACGCAGACAATAGAGGAAAATACAAATGTAATAATTGAAACCTCACCCGGAACCCGGATCCAAACCTCCACTGGAAGCAACTACCAAGTCTTCTGTTGTTTGGTTGCTGGTTTAAAACGGGGTCTCATGTAGCACAGGCTGGCCTCTAGAACTCAAGGATAGCCTCCACCTCTTAATCGAGTGCTACCACACACATCCTATTACCTGAGATGATGCTCTTTCCATCTCTCATGAAGTCGATGCCATGGCAGGTCATGTTGGGCACAGTGATCCGAAGCAGCTCCCGCTTGGACATGGTGTGCCACACCCTGATGTCTTTCTTGGCACAGGTAGCAAACAGCTCAGCAGTACCACTACAAAGGAGCCATCAAAGGATAAGAGGTGCGGCCATCAAAGATACAAAGTGGTTGGTGTGCATTTGGCATTAGATGTGCCTCGTGAGGATGTGGGGTAGCGTGCCCTTTGGATGCTGGTTACCTAAAGGGGTGATGTCAGAGATTTCTTGGGTGGAAAGACAACCAATTCCTTACATTCTCTATAAAAAATCTTTTGTCATCGTGGAACAAGGCTTTTATAAAGAGAAAGATGATTTAAAATCTTTCTAAATCTTGATTAAATTGGAGACATAGTCATATTACTTCATTACTTCTTTACTTTTGGGGGTTTGGTTGACATGAACACAGACATCTGTGTATGTGAGGTATATATCTGGATTAGTCTGGAGGCCTGCATACACCTAGCCAAGTAACATTTCTTGAGATAAATATATATCAATGGAATATCTTTATTTAAAAAGCAAATTCCACCGGGCGGTGGTGGCGCATGACTTTGATCCCAGCACTTGGGAGGCAGAGGCAGGCGGATTTCTGAGTTCGAGGCCAGCCTGGTCTACAGAGTGAGTTCCAGGACAGCCAGGACTATACAGAGAAACCCTGTCTCGAGAA
>NW_021604783.1:1593907-1637804 GCF_004785775.1 Grammomys surdaster
TTAAGATTACAAAGAAAAAAATGGCACCATGGTCGGTCAAATTCACATTTGCACCCTTCTTTGTTTAGTTCTGAGAAAATAAAAAATCATGAACTAAGTATCCCTGAGTAATTGGTCAGTCAGGCTGGGACGGAAAGGGCCACTTGTAAATGGGATCTAGATTACCAAGGTGTCAGATGATCATAGATTACTCCAATTTTTATACAAAAGGGAGTGATATTAGGGTAAAAGAAACCATCTGGTTTGTAAGTATAAAGTTCCCTGTAGTCTCTGGGAAAGCTGACCTTTCATCTAAACATTCCTCAAGCAATTTCTCCATTTCTCTTAAACATGTTTAAAAAATATTTGAGTCTCTTTTATTTTAAGGTTTACTCACTTTAGAATTAATGGGGAGGGGGAAGTAGACCCTTATGCACACTTAGAGTTGTGTGCGGAGTTGAAATTAGGTGGCAAAGGAGAACTCCCAAAAATTGTCCTCTGTGTACCATGGGACATATGCCAACGTATACACACATATATACTTAAATTAATAAAGTGTAAATACAACAAAGAAAATGAAGCCATACAAAACCCAAATAGGCTGACATTTACATAAAATTGAAAATACCCTCATAGAGACTGGAGAAATGGCTCAGTGGTTAAGAACACATGAGTCTCTTCCAGAGATCTCAAGTTTCGTAGTTTACAACTTTGTGTTAACTCCAGGACCAAGAGATCTGATACCTTCTTCTGGCCTCTGTGGGTACATGTACACACACAGAGACAGAGAGAGAGAAAGAGAGGGAGAGAGAGAGCAAGAGAGAGACAGAGAGACAGAGAGAGAATAAAAATCTTTAAGTGTATCCTTATAAAAAGCACTAAAACTTTGTGGCACTACTTGATTTCTAAGCCTGTTGTTCTGACTAAAGGCCAGAAAACTACATACACTGATTCCACCAAACTCCTTAAAGGAAAAATTGGACCTGGCTAGAAAGTGACCCACTTTCCAGTAAAGATCCACTTCAATGGAAAGGACCAGCTCTTCTCTCTTAGAAAATCCCAAAGACATGAACCCAAAGAACTCAGGAACCACAGCTGCAGCTCATTGCATGGGCGTCTGAGTTCTGAAACAGGCTTGCGTCTGAGGAGCCACAACCCTGGTGTCTGAATATCAGAACTGCCAATGGATGGTTGTCTTGGGTGAGATTATCAGGAAAAACAGCCACTACAACCCAAGAGAACACAAGTCCATCATCTAAAAAAAAAAAAAAAAAAAAGCAAAGGCTGCCAGATCAGGAAAACAGGGACACCAACAAATGGCTGGAATAAATTATGAAAAGAGATGAATAGATACTGCTAGGCATGGCGATGCCCATCTGTGATCCCAGCACTCAGGACAGAACCAGGAAGATCAGGAAAGAGTTCAAGACTCCAGCCAGCCTCAGATATTGAGGCCCTGCCTTAAACAAAATTCAGCCTGAGAAGAGTTACTTCAGTGATTCCCCCCACACCCCCCGAGATGGCATTGGGAAATCACAGAAAAGCTCTCCTGGGGATCCGCCCTTCCCGTGATGGGTTTACTTGAGAAGTCAGCATTTCTGATGTATTTCTTGATGTGTGTGCATATGCTTTTGCCACAGCAGGAGAGTGGAGGATGGAGGGCATTGTGGGAGAGGTTCTGGTGCTCTGGTGTGTGGGTCCAAGGAGCCACTTAAACTTAACTTGTCAGGCAAGTGCTTTATCCAGTAAGCCATCTCACTGGCCCAGGCACTTTAAAAGTGTATCACACTTGCCCAGCATTTAAAAAAATAATCCAAAGTAGTGGAAGGAAATCAAAGGTAACTGTGTGATAAAGGCAATTTTTTAAAAAAACCATTAGAAGGAGAGATGGCCAGCAGTTAAGAGCACTGGCTGATTTTCCAGAAGACCCGGGTTCTGATTCCTGACACCCACATGGTGGTTCACAATAGTCTGCTACTCCAGTTCTGGGGACACTGATGTCTGTTTCTGGCCTCTGCAGCCACTGCATGCACACAGCCAAAACACCCATAACCCTTAAAATAAGAATAAATGAATCTTCCTAGGTCCAATAAAATAATTCAGTACACTTGAGAAGTTTGATGAGGAAAATAATGCCTTTATGGAATCTTGAAAGCAATTGAATAGAGTGAAATTCCTCTGTGCGCTGCATCAAATCTCCACATTCTAACGGTCCTCTTCTACTTACAATGGAAAGACGATGTCCTGGACAGCCTCAAAGTGGCAAGTTGCGATGAGAGTCTCTTTGAAATCGGTGAAGTTAACTCGGTAGATGTGTGATTCTTCTGTTCCTACAAAAAACTGGTGTCCTTCTCCCCGGAGCGTGATGGAGGTGACACCACCTTGCAGTTGGATTTTCCTTTGGAGGTAATGCACAAAAGTGAGGCAGAGCCACTCAACCAGCAAGCATTTGCCCACCTGATTGGAAAACGACACAAACCAGTCATGTGGTATGGGATGGGCCCTCAAGGTGGTGATACAGTTGGAAAGGCCTGAGTTATTCCAAGTGTTGCACACCCATGATTAGGAGGGGGATTTGTCAGTGTAGGTTAAAATAGTCAAGGAAGGTCTGTTAGGGAGATGTGGTCTGAAACTGTATAAGGCAGGCAGGCTCATGGGCACAAATGTCCGTGGTAACCCATTTCTGAAGATAACCTTAAAAATTAGGGTGATGCCTCATATTCCCGGTATCATGTCTTAGTATAGTATGCACAAAGTCATGAGCTTATCAAAAGGGCAGTGTGCCTCTGGATTTTGAAGAACAACTTTAGTTTGGTTTAATGCAAACTTTTTCATGGGAAAGAAACCACCAGCCCTGTGATTCCAGCTCCGCACTTAATAAAAAGATGAAATTCTTTAACCAGATATGCTTTTCTTTTAAACAGGGCCTCACTGTGTAGCCATGAATGGCTTGGAACTCTGTGTAGAACAGGCTGGGCAAACCCCACAGAGATCCACCTGCCTCTGCCTCCCGAGGGCTGGGGTTAAAGGTGTGCGCCAAAGTATCTGCAATATGGTTTTTCTGATACCATTTAGTTGTTGGATTTAAGTGGACCTCTCTCTAGTGGGTCTCCACCTACCCCAGCTCTGTGGTGTGTAGAACTTACTTGATAGGTTTGTAACTAGGGCTTTTACAGAAGACCAGCAAGCCAGCTCCAGAGCCGACCAACAAACCACCCATCTTCAGGCACTTGAGAGCCGACACTCCCTACAGGGAGAAACAGTGCTGGGAAAGGGCTAAAGGGTTTTGCCATTAAAACTCAAGGCAGTGTCTGACACAGGGAGCACCTGACACTGGGAGCATCCAACAAATGGGGCACCTGACTCAGGGAGCACCTGACCCAGGGAGTATGGCTGAGGGCACTTCAAGGCTGCACATATTGTCCGGTGCTGATCATGATGTACCTCCTGGTTGGTCAATGTCAACTACAAGATCATGTCTGAAGAAGTAAGCCTTCCTGGCCTGCAAGCAGCAGGCAAGCTTCACCATCCTTCCTCTCCAAGGTCGCCTGTGCATTTGAACATGCTGAGTATTAGTGCTCAGATATCCATCCACTCAAGCTCAGCTGCAGCAGGAGGCAGACACACAGCTTCTGGGGCTTCAGTTGCCATGGTTTCCACCACAACATAATTCATATAAACACAGGGTCTGATGTAACATCCAAAGACAGCACAGGACAGTCCTTACCATCCAGAATCAACTAAGACCTAGCAGCTGGCCACACCCATAAAAGATTTCCTTAATTGGTCTTTGAAATGAAAAGACCAACCCTAAATCTGGGCCACACCTTCTGGTGGCAGCACATATAAAACAAAAAGAAAGAAGTACTTGCTTTTTTGCCTGTTTGCCCTCACTTGGCTGGCAAGTTCATCTGTTCTGTTCCTGAGGCATCCTTTGCTGCTATTAGAACCTACTTATTTGGGGTTCTAATGCAGAATGAAGATGTTCAGCTCTCTAGGACTTCATGGGCCTCTGTCACCAAAACGTGGGACAGCTAAGACAACCAGTGTCATGGGCTGAACAACTCCAGATCCTCCGCATTTCTCTCAGGAAACAGCCACTGTTGTACGTCACTCAAATAAATCATATATATATATAATGTACTATAATATTTCATATGTGTACAATATATATGTATACATGTGATATAGTATATTATATATTGTATATTTTATATATAAAATGCAATGTATATATTTTATATGATAGTATACATATTATATATTAGATATAATATATACAATATATTATATACATTCTATCAGTTCTGTTCCCCTAGAAAACTCTGACTAGCACATCTTTCCTAGACCATGTCTTACACATTGTATTTAATCATCATTAAATCTCAGGTCATGCTGTTTTTTCCTAAATTATCTTCTGTACGTTTTACATTTTATATTTAGCTCTGTGATACAGAGTTTATCAGTGAAGGGTTAAGGTTGGTGTCTGGATCATTGTGAGGGGTTTGGGGTACATGTTTTGAACACATGGGTGTCCACATGTACCAGCATCATTTGCAAGAACTGTCCTCTCTCCATTGGATTGTCTTGGCTCCTTTGTCAGTGTCAAGAATATTTGTGCAGGTCTGCTTCTAAGCTAGTTTGTTTCATCAATCTGCTTTTTCATTAAAACCACATGGCCTTTATTACTGTAGACTTCTGGTAGGCTTTGGAATCAGGGCCTCTAACTCCTCTGGCTTAGCTCTTCGGTGGGTAGGCTGGCTGCTCTGGATCCTTTGCTACTTTTTATCACTGTTAGAATCAATTTCTCAGCACCTATAATTAACTCTGGGTTTAGGTCATGATTACATTAAATCTCTAAATCCAGTTGGAAGAACTGGCTTTGTGTGTGTGTGTGTGTGTGTGTGTGTGTGTGTGTGTGTTTTAGCAGACATTCATGTAGCTCAGACTGGTTCTGAATTCACAAGATAGCCAAGGAGAACTGTGAACTACTGATACTTCTGCCACCAGCTCCCAAGTCTGGCTGGGAATCCTGGTATGAGCCCACCAGTACAAGAACTGACATTTAAACCACAGTGAGTCTCCCTATCCACAAACACACAATATTTCTCTCTTACTTCTTCTCCAATGAGTTTTATTTGTTTCATTGTTTTCTCATTGTGACCTTGTAAAACATCCTGTTTTTATTGTTACTTTTATCACCATGGTCAGCTTCTTCCAATGTGGTACCGGTGTATCTGTCCCATAGGCCAATTTTAAACCATGGTAACTCTTGGCCTCTCTCTTCAGGGATCAAACATTTAAGGAGAGTTCCAACTTTTCGATTTTCCAACAAGGCATCTTCACCACCACCTCTTATGCTTCCACCCTTCAAGAGATCTTTACTTTCTGACCATGTGAAAGCTGAGCTGGAATCCCTGCGTTGTGGGGTTAACCAGCAGCCCTGAAATGATCAGCCTTGCCAGAACTGGGAGGAGGCTTAAATGCCGGAGGTTTGAGGGGCTCTACTGCAGCCAGCATCTGCTTTGCAGAGGCTTAGCTCCCAAGCACTGTTCAGGCATTAAAAACAAAACAAACACAAAGAAACCATGCCTAGCAGTAGTTTTCAAGTAGTGTCTTTGGATGGACTTTGGAGACCTAGCAGGCCTTGGGACTGGCAGGGCTCTAGGCTATGTCTCCCTTTCCTCTGATTGGCCTTGTTTTCAATGCTTAGTATTAGAATCTGTCTCCCTTAAATAATTTGGAAACCATCATTGACCTAGGCCACACTTTGAGTATTTCTGAATACTCCTCTATCTGTATTATCTGTATCAGGCTTCTTCCCATTTTCCCCCCGTATTTCTTTAAAAGCTTCACTATAAAATGATGCTATGATTAAGGAAATTGACATTTTCTCAAGACGACTGCATAGTGTTTAAGTTTCTTGAGAATGTCTGTTAAGTGGGAAAGTAGAGGTGCTTCCATAAGAACCATCTGTTCTGATATCAGAAATGAGACAGGCAGGTGTGGACTTATCGGGCAAACTTTCCAACTCAAAGTTTAGTGAAAGCAGCCCTCGGAACTCTCTGGGCACATTAGAGATAGCTGTCCTTATTGTATGAAGTCATCATTCAGTGGTGAAGTTTTTATTATTGTTTAAAGTTAGCATTTCTTTCTGGAGTTTTTATAAGAGTTTTTGGTAATTCTGCAACTGTGAACTTTTGATGATTTTTTTTAAGTCTCATGAATGACGTATAGCAGCACCACAGAGGCTTAATCTAAGATCTAGTTATTACAGTTGAGATACACACACATACACACTCACATACATACTTATACACACACACTCACATACACATATATATACATGCACACACATACACACATTCAAACACACACTAACACATACACACACTTATACATACACGTATTCACACACAGATATATACACAGAGACACACATTCACACAAACATACGCATACATACACACACATACATACACACTCACACAGTAACACATATATACACTTATACATACATATATTCACACACAGAGATAGACAGACACAGACAGACACACTCACACACACAGACATATACACTCACACACAGAGACATACACACTCATAACACAAACACACTCACATGCACATACTCACATACATACACACTAACACATATACACATACACACGAAGATACACACTCACACACACAGACACACATATAGACACACACAGATATATACACACTCACACATACATGCCACAAAACACACACTTATAGATCAAAACATATACCTCTCTCATAGATGGCAACTGGACTAGAAACAATATAGTTTCAAATGATGAAGAAACAGATCCTACCTGTGCTTTGAAGAAAAGATAGACAAGGTACTGATACCCTAGAGTGACACCTAGGACTATCCTCGCCCTGAAGAGAACCAGAGAGTAGAGCTTGGAGAACTGATCAATGCAGCTTGGCCAAGCTGACTTGGGTGTGGCTTTGCATCCATTGCTAATTTGCCTTTCCCCAACCCCAACAGACTTTTTCCTTAACAAAACTCTGTGTGGAAGAAACTGACAGGGAGGATTGGATCATACCTTGATGGTTGCTACTCACCAAGCTGAATTTGTCCTTCACAGGCCCAGTGTCTGCCAGCAGTTTGGTCCTGGGGTTCATTTTGAGAATATCCCCGGTTGTGGTGCCAAGGTAGAAAAAGCTGTCATCGTCGGCCATCTGGGAGATCAGAAACAGAAGCCTGAAGACTCGAGTCTCCCCAGTACTCTATGAAGCCCCAGTCAGGGAAGAGATGAAATTCCATAACTTCTGACAAAGAAGCTCAAGGTGACATCAGTCTCCCAAGACTTAAGGATAGGTCAGCCCGGCTATGAGAGCAGCAGAGTCAGGGCCACCTGCAGCTGGAGGGTGAACTTTACTTGACACTTATTTGGGTCTGTTGCTAACATGGATGACCAGTGCCAGCTGCCGAGTCACCTCCAAAGGGCTCTTAGGATAAAGATGTGCTTCCTCTATGGGGACACACATTTGCTTTATTTCAGTCTCCAAAGGCTACATTCATAAAAAGGACTACACCTTAAAAAGGAAGAATAAGTCAAGGAATGGAGCAGAGAGTTCTATGAATGAATTATGACTCCATGCGTATTCAAGCATATTAATAACATCTCTTTGTGGAAGAGCCTGCATTTTACTATCAGGAACTTTATTTCGAAAGACAGACATAGCAATGGTGGCAGACGGAGCTGCTGCGTGCTCTCAGGGTCACCTGGCCGCACTGCTTCCCTCCAGGTCAGGCTTGGATGTTTGGTAATGGCTCAGATCTCCGTGAAATGGGACTTCTTAGTGCTTACACAGCTCCTTCCCAACAACATCCCACAGCTCTATCCCTCCTCCCTTAGCCCGGCCCAGTGCACACACACCCCTGCTCGGGGGTGCTTGCAGGATAGGAGTTAATGTAGCAGCAGTTGAGGTGGTACTTACTCCAGTACTCAAGACTATTCTTTTCATCTGTCCTGTTTGGCACTCTGTTGGCCAGATTTTTCTATTTGGGAGATCCAGTTCCCACACTCGAATTGTCCCACTACAAAGGAAAATCGCAATCAAATGGATACCCATTTAGACATTGCTTTACATTTTTTTAGTGTATTCCTGCCCCCACCCCCCACCCTGCCCCATCTTGAAGGAGAAGCTGATAGGAAGAGAAAGAAATAGTTCGGAGGATTTTTACTATTAGAGCCCACTGTATAAACTTGAGAACTTCCCACTCAATCTCACAGCAACCCTAAGAGGTAGGTTGTGTGGTCCCCAACTTTCCAGGTGGGGTGATCCAGACAGAGCTTGTATACAGCAGAACATGATTCATACCCCACTCTGTCACACATTGAAGTGTACCCTCTTCCCACTGTACTGAAAACAAGCAGGTATGTAATCAAGCAAACAAGCCAGGCGTGGTGCATCCTTGACTTTGAGCATGAGAGGTAGGCAGATCTCTGAGTCTGAGGTCAGCCTGGTCTATATAGCAATTTCCAGGACAGCTAGGGCTACATAAATGTGGCCCTGTCTCAAAGATAAATTAATAAATTAGTTATGCAAATACATGTAGAACAAACCAAGGTTCTTTTTTTTTTTTTTTTTTTTGGTTTTTTAGACTTGGTTTCTCTGAGTAGTCCTGGCTGTCCTGGAACTCACTCTGTAGACCAGGCTGGCCTCTAACTCAGAAATCCACCTGCCTCTGCCTCCCAAGTGCTGGGATTAAAGGTGTGCACCACCACTGCCCGGCGCCAAACCAAGGTTCTTAATATTCAGAAAAGTCCTCTTATTATTAAGGTTACATATACTTACAATATACAGCATGATGTTTTAATGCATGAACACACTGTGGAATGGTTAAACTGCTAAGCCTGTGTGTTACCTTACTTATCTCTTCCTAGTAAGAACACTCAAAATCCACTCCCAGTGGATTTCTACTTTCAGTGTTATTTAGCATATGCTGTGTCCATAAATTGCTATGAGCTGTAGTCACTGTGGGGTATACACACTGAGTGTCCATTGATCAAAGAGTGGATGTCCAGTGTGCATATATACAAAGGAAAACTGTTTGCCCTTAAGAAAGGTGGACATCTGGAGAACACCATTGCTAGCTGGAGTAAACCAGTCACAGAAAGACAAATATTGCCTGATCTCACTCTTGTGGAATCTAAATGGAATGTACCAGAGGCTTGGGTGGGAGAGGGCAAGAGGAAGATGTTTGTTCAGGACACCTAGTCTCAGTTAGGAGAAATGAGGTGTTCATTTGTGTAGAAACATTTAAAAGGATGGTATCTATTTGCTTTTTTCTTTCAGAGGCAGGATCTCATGTAGTCCAGACTGGCCTCAAAACTCACTGTGTAACTAAGGCTGGCCTTAAAACTCTTGCCTCTGCTTCCCAAGTGCTGAGATTATAGACATGCACCTTGCTTAATGGAAGATATTTTAGTTTGGAGATTCCCATCTTCAAGGAAAGAGATGTGAGACTGAATGAGTAAAAGTTTAAGTTCATAATTAATGCAGCACTTGATATGTGGCTGGTGCTTCACCACTATATGTTGAGTTCATTTGAATTAATAATTCTATAATAATAATTGCAATACCGAGGTGAATATAATCAGAATAAATTGTGTGAAATTCTCAAAGATTTAGTAAAAGTATTATTTTTAAAAAAGAAAAGACTATAAAGAGTTCTGCCAATATCTCAAATCAGAAAGTGTTAATTAGAATTAGAATTTGCCAACCTTATTTTTTCTTTATTTTTAGCTTACAGATTGTAGGCATAGTAAATGCTCAAGGAATATTTACATGTATTTTTTTAAGTGGAGAGAGAGAGAGAGAGAGAGAGAGAGAGAGAGAGAGAGAGAGAGAGAGAGAGAGATTGCACACATAACTGTGGCCCATGGCCATACTGATGGATGTCATGTGAATGCTGAAACACGGATATTTGGACTGTCTCAGGGGGACCGTATAACAGAATACACAAAACCATGACTGATAGAGAAGCCAGGTATCTGGCATCACACCAGAAATCTTACTTAAGAATTTGGACATTCCCAGTACTGCTGTCAACAAGAAATTGAAGCCAGTTTGGAAATACAGATGAACCAAAAAAAGATTGTTTCCTATAAAACTTCCGGATTGAATTTGGAGAAACATTGCCCACAGACATTAGAACAGATTGATGCTTGCAGCTGCTAAGGAACAAAGAACCTAGATCCAGCAAAACAAAGGAGTCAAGCCACTCTGAGGACCAGAACGGAGGGAGGTGGCGGCAGGGGCAGAAGAGCTTCAGTCTGGGCAGAAAGAAAGAGCAGGATAGGGTCAGGACATGATTTGCCTGACAGGGAAGGGCTTTCATGGCTGCCAAGGAATTTACTGCCTCTCTGTGAGTCCTTCCTTACTCAGCCATGGAATAAGTGCAGTGTGTGTGTTCCAAGGTGGGGACTGGAGACATTGCAGAGGCAGAGCAGTGTACGTTCCTCACTCTGGAGAACAGTCTGTACCTTTCATGGATGAGAGATGACAGAGAATTGCGAAGATAGTTTCGCTGAACTTATCCTTCTGCCTTACAGTTTTACCATTTCTTCCCTTTAAGTCTGTGGGTGATGTGAGGAAAGGACACTTTTATGTCTGTTTCACCTTCCCTTCAGGACACAAGCAGGGCTCTGATTGCCAGTTTCTAGATGAATGTATGCTGTGGCACAGATGCAGGTTCTGTTCAGACGTTCCAAGTTGCTCACCAGAAGCTGGCTGAAGCTGGCCCTACCCCAAGTCATGACCTGTGGCTAATAGCTTAAACGTTTGAAGTATCCTGCCATGGTTCCTTTGCAAAATATCACTATCATGAGACCTAAATCAAGAGCAGGTGGTAAGAAATGCCAACCAGAAAGTGAATCCACGCAATTGTGCAAGTGACTTGGCGAGCACAGATTGGAAATTGTGTCTTTTCAGTGACAAGAAGAATCCTAAGGAAAGTTCAGGGCTGGTGAGGTGGCTAAGTGGGTGAAGGAGCTTGCTGCCAAGCCTGAGTTCAATCCTCAAGGACCTATATGATGGAAGTGAAGAACCGACTCCAGAAAGTTGTTCTTTGACTTCCAAATGCTTGCTGTGGTACATGCGTGGACACACATACACACTATGTAAATAAATGTAATAAGATATTTTTGAAGGAAGAATTTAGCCATTCAGCATAATCTCTCCTCAACAACGTTTTCAAAGAAACGTACTCAAAAAACACATCCAGCTGAGAGGATTTTTCAGTACTTGCAAAGATTACAAAGTGAGGGGTTTCCTTCAATGCTCAAGACATATATCACTCCTTGTCCCCACCCCCTGTGTTTTCTGTGCGGGTGACGTGGTCGTCTATGAGTCTGACCTTCTAGCTGTGCAGACTTACTTTCCAGCAGTGACAAACATCTCATCTCGGCACCTAGAGAAGACCACGCTGGTGGCATTGCCGACGTTGAGGCCTGCCGCGGGGCTGCCGCAAATGGCGTCTCTCTTGGCTATGCTCCAAACCACCACACTGCCAAACAAGAAGGGGGAGACACCAACAGGGGAAATAAGACTTTCAAAGTTAACAACTGTTTTCCTGGTTCTAGAAAGAAAAAGAACAAAATGAAATGTTACTAGTGAGAGAACACAAAAATTGCCCTTGACACTCCCCCGCCCCCACCCTCACCCTTCCATACCCCCCCCCAACCACCCCCAAGCATCTGCTCAATCAATCACACTGCTTTACTAGAAGACTAACGTGGGATGCTTTAAAGGCTTTGAAGGAAAAGGATTCTGGGGCTGGAAGCCAGTGAACCCATCCATCAAGGCATTTCAGACATGCAACCATCAAAGCTTGCAAGCCTCCATTTCATGTAAACATTTTCCTCTGGGCTGTAGATGCCTCCTTCTTTAATTCTAGAGCTTGAGAGGCTGACACAGGTCCTAGGAGTTCAAGGTCATCCCCATTGGCTATATACCAAGTTTCAGGCCAGCCTGGGCTACATAAATCCCATCTTGAACAAAATAAAGCCCAATGCTTAATACTCCAAAGAAAGGCAAATATATTTCCACATACAAACTTCGTGTGTAATGTGGATATAGGTTTGTATATGTGCATGCATACATATATAGCACTATGGATTGCTCATAACTATATAATCAATAATGCTTTGAAAGTGGCCATAGGAGCTGGAGGTGTGTGTAGGTGAGTGCTAGAATGTGCTCTTAGCATGCTCCAGGCCCTGGGTTCAACCCTCAGCATTTTTTTTTAAGTTAGGGAATGAAACCCATTATTTCATTGCCTAACTAAAAACATTAATAAATGACATCATTCAAGAGTTTTTAGCCAATGGAACCCTTTATGGAGAGGGAAGATGCAGGGAGACTCATATTTTTGAATTGTAGATCTTTTTTCCATTGTAGGACAACACAGCTTCTTACAAATCTTAGACAAATGTAGCTTTAATTTGTTTAGAAATAAGTGTGATTTTTTTTAAATAAATAGAGCATACCAGCATAGGGAGTAATTTGCCCAGTTTGAATTTGTGACACACGTATATGGTGTAATTCCACAGCCATTGCAAAGAATAGATCCACACAGATGTTCTGAATGGGAACTCATGGTGGTTTGGATGAAGATGGCTCCCATAGGCTCTATATTTGAATACTGGGGTCCCCTCTGGAACTTTTTTGGAAGGATTAGGAGGTGTGGCCTTATGGTATGTCTTTGAGGTGTCAAATGACTTAAACCATTCCCAGTGTCTCTCTTAGCCTGTGCTTCTGTCTTAAGAAGTGAGCTCTTAGCCACTGCTCCAGTGCCATGGCCTGTCTGCTGGCTGCCATACTTCCTGCCATGATGGTCATGGACTCTAACCCTCTAAAATTGTACACACCAAACTAAACACTTTCCTTTATAAGTTGCCTTGGCCAAGGTACTTTATCACAGCAGTAGAAAAGTAACTAAGACGCAGCTGTATTACGACACAAAGAGTGTGATAATATTGATACAAAAATTAATAAATTATTTATTCATTGGTTTATTAATTTACTTTGAAATCTGTATGCAGAAAGGCAAACCATAGAATGTTCATCACAATCTACTGTAGTCTTCATCTTCCCTTCATCCTTAAACCAGGAGGATTGGGTGGACTGAACCCCTGCCACAGCTTCAAAATTAGACCAACTGTCTGAAGCTAGCTGTCACAACCCTGCCTTCCTCACCACAGTGACCAACCAAAAATGGTCATATTGCACTTTCCTGGCCCAGCAAACGTTTATCCATTGGGTTCCTCAAGCACTAACTTTTTGCAAACAAATTTAAGATAGTGTAAAATCAAGGTCAAAGTGACAAGGGATTAATTAGCAGGTTTTCCAGAGGTGAGAGTTTTTCCCAGACAAGACTCCTAGCAGAGGATGGAGGTAAAGTGGCCTAGTGGCCAATCTCCAGGACCTCAGACGCTGGGACTTCTAAAATCTCTCCAAGTGTGCACACATGGCTGAGAACAGCTGCGTTTAACAGAGGTAACAACACCCACAGAAAATTTCTGGCTATATTTCTTATGTCAAAACAGTCAAAAGGGGGATGGCCCAGAGATGGTAGGAGTGTACTCACAAATGATTATTAAAGTAGCAAAAATCATGAAAACATTGGAAAATTTCTGTGCATTGAAAGGACATGGAACTATGTATCATTGTACACTTGTGAAGCTCAGATAAGAAAACTATGGTATGTGTAAAAGTATTTCAAGGTATTAATATCCATATATAGCCAGAGCTGAGTACCTCATCTGAGCTGCTTTTTTCTCATGGCCTTTTCACACATAACAACACACTCAGGTATGAGCAGACCAACAGAGGACCTGGGAAGGGCCAAGATACTCGGTGTCTATGGAAATACACCTGGTGGATTCTACACAAATCGTGTGTTCTCCAATACCACCTATGCTCCTTAACACAGAAATAGGAGTACAGTTTTCATTGATTGTCCTACAGAATATAATGCTGTCTTCTTCTATACAGCCCAGAAAATGACACTTTTAGGTGTGCGTGCATGTGTGTGTGTGTGTATGTGTGTGAATTTTTTTTCCAGTTTAACTTTATGTATGTTCTTTGTCATATACTACTGAGTTCATCAAAGGGCAAAGACCATGACTTGTGGGGCAAGGTAAAAATATCCCCTCTGGAGTCATACTTTGTGTCCCAATGCTGCCACTTACAACTTCTGACTTCAGTTGTTCAGCTGCGACTGGGCACTGCCACTTCCATTCTAAAGGGCAGGTATGAGGCTCAAACGAGCTACTGCAGTTAAAGTTCTCAGCACACACTTGTCACACAGTATGTACTCAAAGTACCTTCGTCTTTGATAGTGACTCTATCATGCTTATGGTCACGACGTCTTTGACAGCAACAGTGTTTGAATATAGGCACACACAATATCATCCATGACTCTTAGATCCCAGATCGATCAAATCAGACTGTCAAATAGCTGGGTCCTGGCAGCAGGGAGACAGATGACCAGGTGATGTCCATGTGGTCTCAGAGCTAAGGGTCACTCTTCTTAGCTACTTTTTTTTTCTCATAGCCTTTTCTTTTCTTCTTTCTTTCTTTCTTTCTTTCTTTCTTTCTTTCTTTCTTCCTTCCTTCCTTCCTTCCTTCCTTCCTTCCTTTCTTTCTTTCTTTTTTTGTTTCGTTTTTTGAGACAGTTTTTCTCTGTATAGCCCTGGCTGTGCTGGAACTCACTCTGTAGACCAGGCTGGCCTCGAACTCAGAAATCCGACTGTCTCTGCCTCCCAAATGTTGAGATTAAAGGCGTGCACCACCACTGCCTGGCTCTCATGGCCTTTTCATACATAGCAGCACACTCAGATGTGTGTAGACCAACAGAGGACCTGGAAAGATATTTGATGTCTGTAACACCTGGTAGAAGACATGTTAGTAGCTGGGTGGTGTGGCAGGTGGATCTCTGCGTCTGAGGCCAGCCTGGTCTACAGAATGAATTCCAGGACAGCCAGGGCTACACAGAGAAACTGTCTTTAAAAAAAAAAATGAATAAGCAAACTTTCCCTGAAGAAGAAGAAAAAGAAGGAGGATGAGGAGGAGGAGGAAGAAGAGGAAGAGGAAGAAGAGAAGAAAGAAGCAAGTCATGTAAGAATTCTTTACCTTCCATCATCTGGGCCACCAAGTGAAACCAAGTAGAGATCATTGGGCGAAAAGGCCAGGGCTTCGATTTTGCCCTTGTGGAGTGACAGCCGAGAAATCAGCTCCCTCTTCTTAAAGTCCCACAGAATGATGTCTGCCTGAGAGGCAAGAATACACTGTTAGATCCTAGACAGGCTTTAGTGGAAGCTGAAGGGATGGCTACCTCTCTTGGTGAGAAATACTCAGTGATGTAACTTCCCTCTATTGGACTACATGGTATAAACATGACAGACAGCAACAAAGTAGAAGCATATCTAAGCTCAGCATTTGTAGTCACAAGCTGCAGCATCTGGTATAAAGATACCAGAGTCTTTCAGGGGCAGCTTGACGGTGGCTGAAACCGAGAGAAGGCACAGCATGAAGGGAGGACAACTGAGAGCACAGAGCCAGGAAGCTGAAGTCAGACAGCTCTTCCAGGGAGGCACCTCTAAGTAAACCCCCAGTGAGTGGTTTCCATTTTATTCACCTTGAAACCCATGAATGTGACTTGTCCAGAGGCAATATAATCTCCTTCCTTGGAGATGGTCACACAGGAGACGTTGTTACCATGGCCGTGTAGGAAATTCTGCTCATTAGTATTTATTGCCTGGATGAGGACAGTGCAACCCAGGGGATAGATCAGGTGCTCCTGGTCAGGATGGCATTTGAGACCATTGGGGACATGTCCTAAAAGAGAGAGATTAAAAATAACTATAGCCAGGTGCAGATGTGGCTGGTGTGTTTGTTTGTTGTTTTTATTACAGTACAAAAGACAACACTTCTGACATCAACTTTAATTCAACTTAAACAGGAATGGAGTAATAGGTAATTGTATTCCACGGACAAAGAAGCTGGTGTAACACAATTTTTCTCAGACTTTGATGTGCTTGAAACTTCCCAGGGAGCTGGTTAAAATGATTCCAGTTTCAAGTTTGGAGTGAGCTAGGATTCTTCATTTCCAACTAGTTTACAAGGGATGCTGATGTCTGGAAACCTCACTTTGGACAACAAAGCCCAAGGTAGGTTCTTTAATCCTGAGAAGAATGGATATATATGTAGGTGGCGGTGTCCTTTCCCTAATTGGTTCTTGATTGTGTCAATAAAGACAGCGGAAGCTAATTGTTGTGGGAAGGAAAAAAAGGTGGGATTTCTGCGTCCCAGGAGGAAGAGGAGGGAACAAAATAGAAAGGTGGCTTGTGGGCCAGGCTTTGGGGAGAGGAGCATGGACGCCATGTAAGGCCTGGGGGTGGCTGATCTCACAGCATAGTACAAGCCATACGACTGGGCAAGGAGCAAGTGATTATAAAATTACATGCAACATGTATAAGGCAGCTTATTGGGGGGATGACCTATAGACGCAGGGAACATATGAGTACTTATGGCAAACATTTAAAGACAAAAGTTTTGCTTATTTCACTTTGCAAAATCTCCTCCAGGCTCATTCATCATTTTGCAAATGGCATGATGGCCATCTTTTAAAAGGCTGAATGACATTACAGTATGCCTATGTGCATCTCTTAATTTCTTTATCCATTCATTTATTGATGGGGTATATCTATATCTTGACATAGATCTATAAACCTGCCTCCAGGTTCCTGCCCTGTTAGAGTTCCTGTCCTGACTTCCTTTGACAGTAACAATGACATAGACGTATAAGCCACATAAACCCTTTCCTTCCCAACTTGCTTTTTGGTCATGATGGGTTCATTACAACAATGATAACCCTAACTAAGGCATACCCAGAAGCGGGATTGCTGGACCATATAGTAGCACTGGTTTTCTTTACTTCTCTTTTTTTTCTCTCTCTAATGGCTGGGCCAATTTACATTCTCAGGACAGTATACAGAGGTTCTCTTTTTCCAACATCCTCACCAATACATGCCATCTTTTGTGCTTTTTACAGTGGTCATGCTAACCAACCTGCAGTGATACTTTACTGTATTTTGATTTGCATTTCCCTCTTGAAGGGATGTTGAGCATCTGATCATATTCCTAAGGACCATTTGTATGTCTTTTGAAAACTGCGTGTTCAGTTTTTCTGCTTAGGTTTTAATAACTCTAGAGCATATCATGCCAAGTGAAGTAAGCCAGGCATAGAAAGAGAAATGTGAAATGGAACCTTACATGGCTGAGCTTATAGAAACAGAGTAGGGTAGTGGTTGACAGGGGTGGAAGAAATGGGAAGATAAGGGTCCAAGGGTCCCATGGTCCAATGGTCCAATTTTGTGAGATGAAAAAGTTCTGAAGATCTGGTATATAGCACAGGGACTACAGTTAGTGTCCTAGGTGGGTTTTTGTCAACTTGACACAAGCTAGAGTTATCTTGGAAGAGGAACCTCAAATGAGAAAATGCCTCCTTCAGATTGCCTGTGGACAAGTCTGTAAGGCAGACTTGCTTAGTGATTGATGTGGGAAGGCCCAGTCCACTGTGGGAGGTATCACCCCTGGACAGGTGGTATAAGTAAACAGATTGAGGGGCTGGAGAGATGGCTCAGCGGTTAAAAAGCACTGACTGCTCTTCCTGAGGTCCTGAATTCAATTCCCAGCAACCACATGGTGGTTCACAACCATCTGTAACAGAATTCAATGCCCTCTTCTGGTGTGTCTGAAGAAAGCAATAGTGTACTCAGATACATAAAATAAATAGCTAGTAAGCAGCGTTTCTCCATGGTCTCGGCTTCAGCTCCTGCCTCCAGCTTCTTGCTTGCTTCTCTAGCTCTTTTCCAGTTCCTGGCTTGACTTCTCTCAGTGATGGATTGTGATCAGGATGTATGTGTAAGGCAAATAAACCCTTTTCTCCCCAAGTTACTTCATGGTGTCGCTATTGCAGTAACAGAAAACCTATGACAGTGATACTGCAGTGGCAGTGTCTGCTCCTTACGACTGTTGATCTTTGGTATTTTCAGCATAACACGCACAGATGTGAAAACATTAAATGTGCTGATCATTATCTTGGTTGTGGGAATTACTTCACAGTATTCCCATGTATCAGAACATCACTTGCACATTTTACATTCATTTAAAATATATTAAATATTTTATATTATTAGGTAATATGTGAATATTATAGTATTATATTATTGACTTATGAAATATATATTAAAATATTAAATACATTAAAAGAATATATATTGTTACTCAAATATGTTGCAATAAGACTCAAGGACAGGCAAACAACCTACAATCCACTGTTTTAGTTCTAAATGATGGCAAGTTCTTTGGAGAACCCCAGGGCCTCCCATAGTGAGGTGTCTTTCTTAGGCAGCTCCTCCCCTACAACTATTTGCCAAGAACCAATTCAACAAGGACAACTCCTCTGAATCAGTCTTAATAGGAAATAGTCATCTCGTGTTATTCATCTTAGAGAAGATTTTTTTAACTCTTTATTTTCCTTTGCAATGTGCTGAGGATCAAACCCCAGGATCTTGTGTACACTGGGTAAGTGCTCTACCACTGAGCTACATCCCAACCCCTGATTATCCTTTGTGTTTATCTTACAATATAAACTCTGAAGTCAGCTAGCATATTCTATTAAAGCTACAGAATGATTTAAATTATTTTAATTTTGTGATGCTGTATCACGAATCTTTTCTAAAAAGAGAGTATGTTTCTCTTTGAAATCTCTTTTATGTTCCCTTTTTATGTCTTTTTTATACAAAGCTCATATTACATTTATTACGGGTATTTAAAAATCTTTTTTTGAAGCTGGACTTGATAGAACTTGGTTTTAATAGCAGTATTTGGGTAACAGAAGTAGGCAGATTTCTGTGAGTTGGAGGCTAGCATGGTCTACATAGTGATTTCCAAGACAGCCAGGGATACACAGTGAGAACCTGTGTCAAAAAACAAAAACAAACAAACAAAAAGAAAAAGGAAAGAATGGAAAGGAAAAGAAAAAGCCAAAACAACAAAACCTAAAAAGTCTTTTTGATTGCTTTTTTGTTCCCCATTTAAAAAAATGCATATTTGTTAATATAGTTTTCTTGGATTTTAAAAAAGTCTTTGATGCATGGCAATTGTAAGAATTTATTGGCTACAATGAATTCCCTTCCTTCTATCCCTCCCTCTTTTCCTTCCTTCCTTCCTTCCTTCCTTCCTTTATTTATTTATTTATTTATTTTGAGACAGAGTCTTACAATGTAGCTCTGTATGACCTGGAACTTGATATGTAGATCAGGCTGCTGTTAACCCCGGTGAGAGCCACTTGCCTCTGCCTCCCCAGTGATGGGATTAAAAGTGTGTGCAACCATACCCAGCTCCTTCTTTATAGAAGTTCTTAAGAAAGTAAATTTAGTGTTTTTCACCTATTCCTACTAAGACTATATAATTTTGTTCCTAATTTTGGACTCTATATAAACATTCATATGGCTACCCATATGGTAAGAGTAAAATAAGATCATTGCTTCACCCTTCACAGGAATAACACGTTCCAGGTGGATCAAAGATCTAAATGTGAAAAACAGCACCTAATGTTTGCACAGGTGTGAGAAATGGCTTTTTAACCAGGAACAAAACCCAGTTAGGTTGACTATTATCCAATTGTGTTTAAGTCTGAATTTCTAGCTACAAATGGCAAAATGAAAAGAAAAGCCCAAACCTGAAGGGATTTGTAACATACAGAGATTAAAAGGGATTCTTGGTTAATATGCAAAGAGCTTTTACAAAGCAAGAACAACAGCAGCAGCAGCAACAACAACAACACAATCCAGGAATATGAATGGGCAGTTTATAACAAAAGATTCTGAAAAATCAGTAAGCATGTCAAAAGACAAGCCTTTATTTTGGGGTTAGAGATAAATTGGGGTCAAGGTTGGGGTTAAGGTTGAGGTTGGGGTTGGAGTTAGTATTTGGGTAGGTGCTGCTTTGGGGATTGGATTGTTTTTGGGCTTGGAGTTGGGTTTGGGGTTGAGGTCTGGTGTGTGGTGGTTTGATTTAGAATGATTCCCATAGGCCCAGATTTGAGTGCTTGGTTTCCAGTTGGTGGGACTGTTTAGGTCAGGATCTGGAGGTGTGGCTTTGATGGGGGCAATGGTGGGATATTACTGGGAGGGGTTCAAGGTTTCCAAATCTAACGCCAGGCACAGTCTCTTTCTCTCTCTCTGCCTACTACTTGTGGATAAAATAAAAGCCCTCAGCTACTGCATCGATGTCCTGCCAACCTGCAGTCTGCCATTGTTCCCACCATGTTGGTCATGGACTCACCTTCTGAAAATGTAAGCACTACCCCAGCTAAATGTTTTCTTTTATAAGTTGCCTTGGTCAAGGTTGTTTGGTTTCAGACTGGGAATAAGGGACTGAGGTGCATATTTTACTTATCAAAGCAGACCTGGCTTCTAGGTTCTCCCAGCATCCTTCAGTCCCTACCTGGCTGGCATACCCTCCCCCCAGCTCTGAACTTTCCTGCCCAGGGGTTGGGCTTCCCATCCCCCAGAGGCTCCTCTCTATATAATCCAGACATTTTGATTTCCCCTCTCTTGCTCTCCCTTCTTCTCCTCTTCTCTCTCTGCTAGTGACCTTTCTCTCCCTGATCAGATGGTGACTCCATGGTGACTCCCTGGCCTCAATTCTTGAGAGGCCAGTGAACTTGCCCAAGATCAGCTTCCCAATAAACCTGCCTTTAATATATTCTAATGTGACTTGAATTGGCTCATTTCACCAGCGGAGAAATAACCTATCAATGGTGTCTGTTCGTGGCACTAGAACATTAACTGAGGCAGAAGTTAGTATCAGGGAGGACCATATTGCTGTAGCAAGCCTGTTCTTGCTTCTTGTTAGTGAAGTGTGGACTTCGGGACTTTGACTTAGGGCAGAGGATGAGTTGTTGTACGCAGGGATGGATAGGCCATCCTAGGAGGAGCATGGAAGACAGACGTGCTGACTGCAATGTAAACCATGGAGGCCCCGCTTAGGAGGTTTCAGAGGTGAGTAGTGTCAGCGAATGGACTAGAGACCATTTTTGTGATATTTTGGCAAAAAAAAAAAAAAAAGTTGCTTCATTTTTGCCCTTGTCCTAAGAATCTTCCAGAGGCTAAATGCACGAGTTATGGATTAAAGTCAATGGACATAGGAGGTGGCAAGACAATTTAGTACTGACGATTCATGACAAGATGTATGTACATTTGAGGAGAGAAAGAGCACCAGGAAGAGTAATGTTGGAGCCAAGTCTCATGCTCAGGGGGAGGAGAAGTTGAAATACAGCCTGGATGCTAATATGGGATAGAGGGTAACGCCTTACCCAGCTAATCTTGCATCTTGCCATAAGGAAAGCATCAACAAGTCAAAACATATGCAAATGGATGCAAGAAGGGGACTGGTTTCCAACCACTTTAGCCACCTGGTTTTGGCTTTGTTGGGATGAATACAGAAGTAAAGAGTTTTGGAATCTTCTGGCAGTTAAGGAAATCCCCTGAGATTTGGGATGTGGTGAAAGGATGGAAAATTTTAACTTAGACCTGAAAACTCAGCTTGGGACCCTCGGACCCAGTTGGAGTCAAAAACAAGAACTCCACCTCCCACTCCCGGTGAAGCTAGCTAACCATAAGAGCAGATGGTCCGGGTAAACAGTTCTAAGAAAAACAGGGACAGAGAGCATGTGAGCCCCAGATGGTTTGACCTGCCCCTGAACCTGGTGTTATGCTAAGATAGTGCGTACCAATTTTAAAGGAGCCAATGAGGCTGCTGTGCTTCCCTACCCGCTTGGTTGTGGTTTTACCCCATAAAAGCTGAAGTTTTTTACTGCTTGGGGCGATCTCCTCTACCCCTGCATGGGATACGAGTAAAGTCCCAGCGCTTGAATAAATCCTCTCGTTGTTTGCATCAAGCTCTGCCTCTCCGGTTTGAATTGGGGTATGTGCATTTCTTCGGAGGCTGAGTGGGGTCCTAGGTTCTGTGGCCTTTCAGTGGTAGGGGTGTCCTTTCCTGGTGGCCTGGAAAGCCTTAGTGTGAAGCTAGCTGTGAAAGTGATACCTGGATTGCATTGGAGACACCAAGATGTTAGAGTCCAGAACCATGGTATGTCTGCTGAGGAGAGCTGTAAACGGGGTGGGGACCAAGTCGAAGAGAGAGAATGCTGTTGAGCCAACAAGATGGAAGGAGTTGGAGATCTAAAAGCCCTCTAAGCCAGTGGTTCTCAACCTATGGCTTGAGACGCCTTGGGGGAGGGTGTCAAATGACCCTTTCACAAAGTCATCTAAAACCATGGGAAAACACAGATATTTATAATTCATAACAGTAGAGAAATTATAGTTATGAAGTAGCAACAAAATAAGTTTATGGTTGAGGGATCACCACAATGTGAAGATCTGTATTCAAGGGTCACAGCATTAGGAAGGTTTGGAGCCACTAAGCCCTTTGACAGCAAACATAGACTTACAGAAATTGCAGTTTGCTCTCCTGGGTTTTGGTCTCCCTTTGTTTTTTTCCTCTCATTGCCACTTTTTCTTCAGGTTTGGAATGGTAATGTATATTCTGTGTTATTGTATGTTGGTGTATGCAGTTTGCTTTTGATTTTACTGGGGGGCTACAGTTAAGAGATTGCCTGGAGACTCAGAAGAGACTTTATACTTTTAAACAGTATTGAGACTCTGAAAGACTATGGACACTTTGGGAGTTACACAAAATGCACTTGCATTAAGATGTGGCTACCAAGTCTACTGGGGCTAAAGAGTGGAATGTGGTGGTTTGAATGGGAATGGCCTGCACAGCCTCATATGTTTGAAGGCTTGGTCCCTAGTTAGTGGGACAGTTTGAAAACATTTAGGAGGTTGGTCCCATTGATGATGTATCATTAAGCAGTCTCTCTCTGTCTCTCTCTCTCTTTCTCTCTCTCTCTGCCTATTGCCTGTGGATAAGATATAAGTTTTCAGCTTCAGGACTCACCCTCTGACACTGTAAGCAAGCCCCCAGTTAAATGAGTTCTTATATAAGTTGTCTGGTTCACAGCATCTCTTCACAGCAATAGAAAAGACAGGTGTGCATGTCTTTAGTTACATAGTTAAGAGTCTTAGCTGCAAACAAAAAGAATCAACTCTGGCTAAATATAGCAGAAAAATAATCTCAAGAAAGGAACACAGGATTGACAGGCAGTGTAAGAAATCTACTTGAAAAGTGGGCAGTGGTAACGAGAAAGCCAGGCCAGGTGACACAGGACCCAGGCTCCCATGATCATGATACTGCAGAGACAAGGCAGCATTTGATACCCACAGTGCTTCCCTCCCTCAAGAAGAGAAGTGGTGTGTGTGTGTGTGTGTGTGTGTGTGTGTGTGTACTCCTGAGGATGATGTTGGATATCTTCTTCTATGGCCCTTTACCTTATGTTTTGAGATAGGGGCTCTCAGACACATTGGTTGGTTAGGCTGACTCTGAGGATCTGCCTGTCTCCTACCCCAGCCCTCCAGTCCTGGGGTTACAGATACACACCAGCATGCCCAGCTTTTCACGTGACTGCTGAGGACTCAAACTCAGGGTCCTCATGGTGGCACCATAGCCATTTTATCAATGAAGCCAATTCTCTTTCCTAAAGGTCTGTATTCAGATGAAAAATGCCTTATTCTTATCTTCTGATGTATATATATATATAGCCTTTGCCTATTTGAGAAATAAAGTGATGTCATTGTTTTAATAACACTTTTAGGCTTTTACCAAATAGCCATTTATATTTATTATTATTAATATTGTTATTATTGCCATTATCTTTTTCAGGAGTTTAGCTCTTTATAGAGATCCAGAAAATAAACCATATGGTTTATTTTAGACTCTTGGAACCATATGGTTGGTGTTGCAGCCAGTCATCTCTGCTAGTGTAGTGTGAAAATAGCTCCAGACAGCACCTAAACAAAGGACATGGCTGAGTCCCAATAGAACTTTATTTACAAAACACACAGTGGGACAAATCTGGCCAGCAGATTCCTGACCGATCTGTTGTTGTTGCTGTTTTTAACTTATAAGAGCTCTGGCTATAATGGAAAACCAGTTGATTGTGATCAGACTCTCAATAGCAGTAGCCTGATGTTTTCATATCTGACACAATTATAGTTTGTTTACATAATAAATTCACATTGGAGTGTAATACCAAGTACAGTTACATATATGCATCACCATTTTCAAATTTAAATTTAATAACACAACAGTTACCATGAGTTCTAATTTTGCTTTCAACTTTTTGTTTGTTTGTTTGCTTGCTTTAGCTGTCCTAGAACTCAGTATATAGACTAGGTTGGCCTTGAACTCAGAGATCTGACTGCCTCTGCCTCCCAAGTGCTGGGATCAAAGGCATGTGTCACTATGCCTGGCTTAATTTCAACATTTGATTAATTCTATGGAAACTCTAAGCTCCATTACCTGGTGTTTAAGGCCTCTGACTTCTAAGCCCAGTCCCTCCTCCCCTCCTCTCCCCACCTTGATCTTCCAGTCCTGAAGCTTCACGCTCTGTTTCCCAGGTTTCCTCCCTGTTCTGACTACTTGCTATGATCTGCACCCCAGTCCTTAGCTCCTGGTTAAAGACTATTTATTTAAATTCAAAAGGAGTCTTTTCACAAGAAAAAAAAATTCAGTCTTTTCTTGGCTTCTTTCAAATCTGCAATAAGTACTTTTTCCCTCGTGCTCAGGAGAAGTCTCAGCAAGAGTGTACACTACTCTGGCAGAGGACCTGAACTCACTTCCTAGGACACACATCTTGTAATGCCACTGCAGCCAGATCTGGTGCCCTCTTCTGATCTTCATGGGTACCTGCACTTACATGTTCATTCCTCCACCCCATAAACATAATTAAAACTAAAATAAGGAGCCGGAGAGTTGGTTCAGCAGTGAAGAACACTGGCTTCTTTCCCAAAGGACCCAACCTTGATTCCTAGCACTCACATGGGACTCACATGTGTCTATAACTCTAGTCCCAGCAGATCTGATGCTCTTTTCTGGCCTCCTTGGCCACTGGTTTACAGACATGCACTGCAAGCAAAACACCCATACAGAGTTAAAAAAAAAAAAAAACTTAAAAAAAAAAGAAGCAACCTTCCTCCCAAACTTTGATATCCTTTTCTGATTCTCTCCTTACTGTGTTAGCAAGAATTCAGTTATGGGGTAGAGAGGTGGCTCAGTGGTTAAAAGCATGGGCTGTTCTTCCAAAGGACCAAGGTTCAATTCCCAGCACTGGCATGGCAGGGCAAAAAAACTAATGCACGTACAATAAATTACTTAAAAAAAATCAGTAACAGATCTTGTGTGCCTTTGCACTGACTGGCTCACTAGAATATTTTTTTTTGCAGTTTGCTAGGGGTCATTTATCAGTAATATTTGTTCATTTGTGAAGACAGTGGTGGCTCAGATACAGAAGACACTGGCTTTCAATTAGAACGGCATACTACAACGAAGACTCAGGAGCTAAGGCCCTTTAATCAGTAATCGGTCTGCACCTTACTACCTAAAGCTTTCAGGCATTACAACACTCCGTTTTAAAAAATTGATTTTCCCCCTAAAATTTAATTCCTTGCCTTTTTGCAACACCCCAAACACAGCATTTTCTTCTCAATGTTTACAGTGACAGTGACAAGTAAAGTGTGAGCACAGCAGGAAGGCCCCTCCAGAATTAACAAGGTTTCTCCTGTAATGTCCTACTTCCCTCCCATCCTGGTCTTAAACCTTTGAGGGAATCTTACTTTAGGAGAGAGCTAGAGATCCTTACTCACGCTCCTACAGAGTTTGGTCTCTGGAGCTTTATCTGAGCTGTTACACCCATGCCAATTCCTGAGGCTCAGGAATGAGGCCAAGATCCTTCACCATCCTGGGGCTGGTGGTGCCTGGCCACACTCTTGCCACTATCCCCACTGCCTCTCAGGTGCTACCAGGTCAGCATCTCACTGTCCCTGAGATACCAAATCACGATTATTTTAGGCCTCACCATTGAAGCCGATCACAGCTTCAAGCTCGAGTTCGCCTACGTCGTTTTCGGGTAAAACTTGTTCTTCCATTCTGGAGAGTTTCAGCTCATTGATTCTTCAACTCCAGGGTGCAGCGTCTCCTGGTCGTTATGGTAACTGGAGCACGCATGCGTGGTAGGTTTACGCTGGAGCAAAAACCCAGCCCACTGAGTTTGAGTTGATTTCCCCTCTTGAAAATGTTGGAAAGACTTCTTATTATGTATTTTATTCATTCTGGAAATGTAGGTGGTAGGTTGACGCTAAGCACGCAAAGTAAATTTCCTCGTCTCGTGTACATGTCTGTGACTTTTTTAAACTATAAAATTAAGTCCTTCATGATGATTATTAAAAATAATTGAACACAGAATAACTGAGCACAGAGAATTGCCTCTGATAAATAGGTTGTTATTTAAAAAGAACATGGAATTTGTACTTCCTTGTAAAAGAAATTTTTAAAAAAGATCACTAAAAACGTTTTAGTTCAGTATGCAACTATTTTTATGTATGTATGTATGTATGTATGTATGTATGTATGTATGTATGCATATTTCCTGCCTCAGCCATCCAAGGGCTGGAATTCCAGGCTTGAGCTATCACACCAGGCTTGTTTTGCTGTTTTTAAATTAAGAAAAAAATTCAGAGAGCCGAAGTTGAAGCGCTTCCATCCCCTGGGAAAATGTTTTGTGCTCCACAATTTAACCATTTTCCTTGAGTCCAGAAACTCATATGAATTAACAAAACTCGATTTTTGCAACCTATTGTCTCCCAGGGGTACGCTTTGGGTGGTGGGGGCGTCGTTCTGAGGTCAATAAAACAGGTTTCACTTTGCAAACTCTGGGCTCGGGTCGCTCACCCTCTGAACTGCGGGGAATGAGCTTCGCGGGCCGCCGTAGTCAGCTGCTACGAGCAGGAAGTGTCCCAGCTACGGGCGGAGACTGCACCATGGCCCCAGACCCCTGGTGAGTTGCCGGTGATGGCAGCAGTGTAGGGGGGGGTTAACTTAGGGGACAGAACTGGCCTCCAGGGACTGGCAGAGACTCTGGCCATCGTTGAGCTCGAGGCTGGCGGCCTTAGGGATGAGGATCAGGCGAGGATCCTCCCACTGTTAAGGGGACTCAGCTACATACTGCCTACCCGGTGCTAACTCTGTGGTCCTAGGGCAGACTATGACCTGGAGGGAGCTAGGACTTGAGCAATCGAGTATTTGCCTCCCTTTTCTGGGGCTTCTCGCCCATCCTGCTTATAGCTGACTGCATGCGTAGACTTCCCCCGGCTCCTGTAAAGTGAGGTCAAAATAACCTTTTGGTGGGATATCCCTTCACCCATTAGTCCCCAGAAAGGGAATAAACTGAAGTTCACACTCCATGGTCACTATTTAGTTAGTAGCTAGCTGGGCACGGGTGTTATGGGCTCTTCACAGAGAACTTGTAGGACTCTGAGAGAGAAATTTGGCACTTGTGATAAGGCGTTTACCCTTTCCTGCATCAGTAGAATGAAGACTAACGTCAGCAAGAAGTAGTGCAGAAAGCACCTGATAAGGACCATTTATTCAGCAAAGAAGCCCCAAGGAGAGAATGATGAAAAATATCTTTATACAAGGAACCAACTGCTATGAAGTCCTGACCTTCCTGATCAATAATTTATAACACTGCATTTCTATAAAATTTGTGTTGGAGAATGCCTTACGTTGGTGTT
Organism: Grammomys surdaster; assembly: GCF_004785775.1. NCBI lineage: Eukaryota > Metazoa > Chordata > Mammalia > Rodentia > Muridae > Grammomys > Grammomys surdaster. Next base: position 1,621,696 of record NW_021604783.1, read on the forward strand.
TCTGGTACAGTTTATAGTTGTTTGAGGGAAGACAATTTTGAGTATTAAGAGAGCGGATCCCAAGGTCAGAAGTAGAGTTACCTGGGATCTAGACTGTTTGGGTCAGTTGCTGAGTTGTTTGTTGTTTGTTTTTCAGTGTCACGGAGAGCCCAGGTTGATCTTGAATTCCTGATCCTTTTGCTTCAGTCTCCAAAGGGGTGACATTACAGGCCTCTGCCACCATGCACAGCCAAATTGTATACACCCCTGGTAGAAAATTTGGAGACTACTAAATATCTGAAGGAAAAAAAAGGGTCTTTGTCACTTGGAAACAATCAGTGCTCACTTTTTTTTTTCAATGCATTGTTTGACTCTATATCCTTCTTGTATTTTACAAAACGGGAAGCATTTCTCCATCTTGTTAAGTAGTCTTTTTTGTTGTTGTTGTTGTTTGTTTGTTTTTGTTTTTCGAGACAGGGTTTCTCTGTGTAGTCCGGGCTGTCCTGGAACTCACTCTATAGACCAGGCTGGCTTCGAACTCAGAAATCCGCCTGCCTCTGCCTCCCAAGTGCTGGGATTAAAGGCGTGTGCCACCACCGCCCGGCTAGTTAAGTAGTCTTAAAGCCATGATTTTTAATGCATATCAGTGCATCATCTGAATGTACACAACTTATTTCAAATTTTAGCTCAGTGGTAGAACGATTGTTTACCACATGCAAGACCCTGGGTTTGGTCCCCAGCAAGACAAGACAAAGCTTTCAGCTGTCAAATGAGAAAGTCACTGAGACAAATAATTAAGACTAACAGTGTCTTGGGGAAAATTCTCCTGTAAGTCTGATCTCATTAGACTCTCGTGCCACGCTCTGCAGGGAACTGACTTCTGCTCATCTGTCCTGCTTAAACTGTCCCTCCCTCCCAGGACCACCACGTGGCAGGGCATGCCAGGCATGCTTTCTTCTTTCGTCTTTGCTTATGCCATGTGCCTTCCACAGTGTTTAGACTTTGCTCCTCCTTCCCATAGGGAAATCTGCTTTAGTCTTTCTTACAAGTCAGCCCAAAGTATCCTCTTGTGGTCCAGCCCATCCGAGTGCCTCATCAGTCATCAATCTCTCCCTTCTCCGGCTCTAGAGACACTTAAGTTAGCTCCCGCTCCTCGTCGACAGGATTTTGTTATGGGTTTAATATGTCTGATGTGCTGTCACAGCTGGACTGAAGCTCCTGTCTTCATAGATGATGGTGTTGTGGGATCTGGGGCTAGGGCCGTTTTTCTTATTACTCTGCTGTATCTTTATTGTGTGTTTTTTTTTTTAACCACCTGCTCTTTTTCATGCACACCTCTACCGGCTTATACTGAATGATCCATATTGATGTATATGTGAGTCTAGGCTCAGAGGGTGACACTGCCTCTGAAGTGCTTGTGGAGCTCACAACACAAAGTTCTCTGCATAAGACCTGGAGGCACATCCCCAGCCCAAGCTAGACACTTTGGTGACTGCACCTAGTGCCTTGCACAAGCTGGATAAATGCTTCCTGGTTGACCTATGCCCTTAGTTACAACCTCCCCTCCTTTTGAAAAGTTTGAGACTGATCACTAAGTTTTACCCAAGCTTCTTCTAGCCGCCTGACGTTGAAGTTACGATTCTCTTGTCTCCGCCTCAAGTAGCTGAGGTTATAGGCTATTACTTCCAGTGCTAGAATATTAGAAAAATAAGCTAGGTTTTTTTTTTTTTTTAATGGGTAAAACTGGGACATCAGGGCAAACAGCAGTTTTCAATATTTTGCAAAGGGCATTCCTGGAAAATACATCATTCACTTGAGCACAAGCGTCCCTGATTCTTAGGAGCAGCCTGGTGTGAGAGATGAGACAGGAGTTGAAAACGCTGTGATAAGGAAAACCCTGGGTGCTATTGGGTGTTGACTTGAATCTTTTTCTTTTGGAGATTTATTAATTTATTTTATGTGTGTGAGTACACTGTCACTCTCTTCAGACATACCAGAATTACAGATGATGGTGAGCCACCATGTGCTTGCTAGGAACTGGATTTTAGGACCTCTAGAAGAACAGCCAGTGCTCTTCACCTCTGAGCCATCTCTCCAGCTCTGAATCTTTTTTTTTTTTTTAAAGATATTTATTTTTATTTTAAGGGTGTGGGTGCCCGCATGCATGTCTGTGCATCATGTGTTTGCCTGGTAACTTACAGAGGCTAGAAGAGGGTATGAGACAATTCTGAACTGCCATGTGGGATCTGAGAATTGAACCCAGGTCCTCAGGAAGAGTAACAGTGCTCTTAACCACTGAACCAGCCCCGCAATTAGCTCCTCTTTTGAATCTTTCCAAGCCCAACACTGTTGAGTGGCAAGTGGAAACCAGTCAGTGTTCTGAGAGAACTGTGGCAGGCTTAGGAGTCTGCCAGGCTCCCTTGTCAGCTAGAGCGTTTTTTGCTGCAGATACAGTTTCTGCTGTCCCTGCAGCGTGCTTTTCCACATCACTTCTCATCATGCCCTCTGTGTCTCCTGCCCTGAAACAGCATCTCCTTGTCACTGCATTCCCTTGGATCAGGCTGGCCTCGAACTCACAAAGATCCTCCTGCTTCTGCCTTTGCAATGCTAGGATTAAAGGCAGCAACACCACACCCAGGTCAGCACTTTCTTTTAAGGGACTTTAACATGACTTTGACTTTGATGCAGGTTTTCCACGTATGATTCTACGTGTCAGATTGCCCAGGAAATCGCAGAGAAGATTCAAGAACGAAATCAGTGTGAAAGAAGAGGTGAGAAGACACCTAAGGTAATAATGGAAGAGTCAGCATGCTGCTAAGCTCTGATGTCTGAAAGCATTGCTGGATCTGGGGCGTGCTGTGGGGGTGGGGGTGGGGGCGGTGTGTGTGTGTGTGTGTGTGTGTGTGTGTGTATGTGTAAATCTTTGAAATCTTTGAAATGTGTTCTCATATATTGTGTCGAATTTTACATTTTCGCCATTCAGTAAATTATGACCACTCCCTCCAAGATATAAAATCCTCTGTGTTTCATTCTCTGACTTTATACAGCGGCAGTTGTTCATACTTTTGCTAGCCCCTGGCATCACTCTCCATAGGGTTCACACTGTTGGTAGCTGCTGGCACCATACCCTTGGGTTTGTGTGCGTTTGTGTGCATGTGTGCATGTGCGCTTATGGAGGCCCGAGGTTGTTGACATTGGTTGTTTTCTCTTTGTCACTTTCCTCCTTGTGTTTTTGAGGCTGGGTCTGCCATTGAAGCCCGAGCTTACCAACTTAGTCAGACTGGCCAGTTAGCTCCAGGGATCTTCTGCTGTTCTGTTGTGCACCCCCACCCCCTCCGGTGCTGGGGTTAGAAACGCAGGCTGCCCTGCCCGACTTTTAGGCTCCTGCGTGGCCTGCTGGGGATGAAACACAGATTCTCATACTTGTCCAGCAAGCACTTTCCCAAGCTCTCTCCCAGCCCCTTGTGTTTTGTTTATAACTCCTGATCCAATTGTCTGGGCTACACAGGGAGCTCTTATCTCAACAACAAGAGATGAAGCAACCAACTAAAGAAAGAAATGCAGTACTCGATCTCGTGCACATATGATACGCACTCCCCTTTATTTTGCATAGATATCATTTGTCTTATTTTCATTCTCATTTTCCCCTTCAGGGTCATTTTATTTGTTTGTTTGTTTTTGTTTATTTTTGAGTCAGGGTCTCGCTGTGTAACCCAGAGTGGCTTGGAATTGCAGTGTAGTCCAGCCTAGTCTTACACCGTGACCTCTTCTCCTAGCTCTAAGGTTACAGGTGTTTGTCATTTCAAGGTAATTTTATGAAATGTCACTAAAACAAATTTTTCACTGTATCTTAATTATCAATAACAAGATTCAATATAGATTTTCTATAGACAGGTAGTGGATTTGTGGATTAAGTTGGGTTTTAAGTTTTTAAACAGTGTTTAGTGCTTCCTTTTGATCCACTCTGACAGCAGCATTTACTGTATAGTTACTGTGTGCCGGGTGCCAATTTATGTATATTTTTTTATATTTTGTTGATTTTTTAATTAATTTTGAGACAGGATCTCATACACCCAGGCTGTCCCTCTGTACTTTAGGCTGGCCTTGGGCTCCTCCTGCCTCCACCTTCCAAGTGCTGGCATTGGTAGGTCTGAGCCACCATACCTGGCTTGGTCACTGTACGGAACTGATTCTTTGTGTGTGTATGCATGTGTGTGTCTCCATGTGAAGGCCAGCGGTTAAAGATGGGCGCTTTCTTGATTGCTGGTTTTGTTGTTGTTGTTATTGTTTGTTTGTGGGGTTTTTCGTTTGTTTGTCTGTTTTGTTTTGAGACAGCATCTCTCATTGAACTTGAAATTTACCAATTTGGGTAGATTAGATAGCGGGTGAGCCCTAGAGATGCTCCTGTCCTCACTTCCCGTGTGCTGGGACTGTCAGCATTCCTGGCCTTTTTACATGGGTGCTTGGGATTCGAACTCAGGTCTTCATGCTTTCATGGCAGGCACTCTCCCGACAGAGCCATTTCCCCAGCCCTGAACTGATTCTCTTTAACTTTCTCAAGTGGATTATTCTCCATCTGCAAGTAATACTCTAATTTCCCTTGAGCCCTTCATATTTCCTGAGTCTTGTTCCTTTAGTAAGAACTTCTGGATCACAGTTAAATGATACCATTCAGACAGTAGTGTCTATTCTTAGGGTTTTTGTTTTGTTTTATTTTTATTTCCCCACACTGTATTAATCATATGTTTATTCTATTTTTAATCTTTGACACTGAGAGCTTTCTTTTTAGGTTTTCTACTGCTAAGCCATTCTTACCTTGCAAGATTAAACTGTACTTCATGGTAGCATCTCCTCCTTTTTAATGTAGTTCTGAGTTTGCCAATAGTTCACTAGCGTTTTGTCATCCCTGAGTGGGATTGGGATTCAGGGATTTTTGTTTGTTTGTTTTGTTTTGTTTTTCAGTTATTTAAGTCAGTGCTTTTGTCTAGGGTTGTGTTAGCTAAAGTGTGAATTGGGTTTGGTTCTTTTTTGTATATTCTGAAGTTTTCTGCTTTCTTATATTATAACCAAGGAAGTCTTCTCTTGATTATCAAAGATTATTTTCTTATAAAATTGTAGGAAAGCCTACTAAGAAATGATCCCCTTTGGCATCACAGTGCAGTTAGTTTCTGAGGTATTCTCTTTTTGGGTGACATTTCATTTTATAACTTGATTTAAAATTTGTAAAATTACATTTGTTTGAGTGTGCACATGCATGTGCATCCGTGCATGTGTGAGAGTGTGTGTCTGTTGATAGAGTTTGGGGTGTGCGTGTGTGTCTGTCTTTGTTGCCCAGGCTGGCCCTGAGTTCAGGATTCAAGTGGTCCACTGCAGAAGCCTCACAAGTAGGGTACAGTGTAAACTACTGCTCCCAGCTGGTTAGAGTTTTTACTTCTTGTTCTATTCTCTACTCTTTAAATACATAGAGATACATGGAGAACTTCTTCCCCTCAGCTCCACATCAGCATGCTAGGCAGCTCTTTTGGTTTCCAGGAATATTAGAACAAAACTAGGCTTTTCCATCCTGCTGATATCTTGGACAGTTGCTTGACACTTGTTATCTTGCTCATCAGAGGATGTGTGTATCTGTGTGTGTGTATGTGTGTGTGTCCTGCTTCTCCCCAAGCTATATAGCTGATACTTTGTAGTTGTTTTGTTGAGCAAGGGTCTCACTGTGTAGCCTTGGCTGGCCTGGACCATGCTGACCTTAAACTCCTAGAAATCCTTTCGCCTCCTCAGAGCTGGGATTATAGGCACACCCCAACATGCCCCGAGTAACTGCTACTTTTAGCAAGCAGCAGTGCGAACAGTGGCATTCTGCCTTTTTAATTATTCCTCTCATTTTATCCATGGTCCAATATGTTTTCATTTAAATGGGTCCTTTTGTTCTTCATAGTTTCAAATGTCAGAGTGGGGCTGTCCCCACCCCTTCTTCATCTTCAGAGTCACAAACAGACATGTCCTCTGGGTTTTTAGGATGATTGGAGAAAATTCTCACAGTTGTAGAAGAAGAGCCATGCATGGTTAACATTCCTTTCATGAAAAAAGAACATGTACTCTCCAGTGTTCACATGGGCTATAAATACACCAGAGTGTTCAGAGACCAGTCAAGACGGTAATGAGACTTGACACCTTGTCATCTGAAGCATGGTTGAGGGAACTGTGGGTTTTTGCCATTGAATAAGGACTGGGGGAAACACAATTTCTTGCATGGCTCCAGGTTGGATAAAATACAGCGTGTAGAAGACCTCCAGCTGAGTACGAATGCAAGCTGACAGTTTCCACTCAATATCTGTGTTCCCACGTGTACCAGGTTGCCATGGGCAGGTGCACTATGGGTATAAGCTCCAGGTGGGTGGCTAGACCAGGATGCCATTGAGACCTTTGCAACCCTGAGAGTGCCCTTGGGAGATTAAGCCTCTTTCCCAGGCCTTTACAACTTAGTAGCTGCTCCACGTCAGGCCCAGTGAACTCAGGCTGTGTCCTTCTCTTTGCAGCTTACCTTGACAATCAGAACGTTGTTGAAGAATCTGAAGGTAAAGATTGACCTTTTGAAGGACTTACTGCTAAGAGCTGTGTCGACACGCCAGATGTATCCATGTAAACATTTCCACCTTTTCTGGAGTGGGAGGAAAAACAATCTTAAGACAGGAAGGAATCTGGGCCATCCAGATTTTTCCACAGCTCAAGGAGGACTTGGGTTCCACACTGGTGCTATGATCTTACATTCAGTCTTAAGTGTCTGCTCACTGTTACAGTGACTATGCTAGCAAGGGAAGATCTAACTAAGGAATGAATTCGTTTGGGTGTAACCTTGTCAGGCAGGAAGGTAATGCTTTCTGTCAGTGCTCTGGAGAGCTGCACACTGCTCTCTGTCACTGTCTTGAGGATGGCTAGATGCTTCTCCAACCAGAGGACTTCCATGACACTTCTGAGCAGTGGTTCCCCGCTGGACTTTGCAGAACATTTTTTCCCCTTTTCTCAGTAGACCAAGCTGGAATCAGATTCACTTTGTAGCCAAACTTCTGCCCTCACATCCTGAGAACTCAGATAAAGACATACTTCAGTATACCCAGTTTTGTGTGGTGCTGGGTATGGAATCAGAACTCTGTGCATGCTAGCCAAATGCTCCCCAACCTGAGCAACCTCTTAGCCCTTGGGATGTCTTGTAATCTTCTGCTTCCTGCCCAATAACATCCTTTTTGCTTTTTAAAATTTCAGCTGTAGGCTGGTGAGGTATGACTTGGCTGTTTCATTCTTTCAGGGACACAGGTAAATGTCCCTAGTTGGGTACCTTTGGGGGTAAAGAGTGTGTTGGGACTTGATTAAGGCAAGCTGGGTCATCTGAACCTCTTGAGAGTTATCAAGTACTCAAACTTTTTTTTAGGCGAGATAGAGCATTAAAGGCCAGCCTGGGCTACATAGTAAGTTTGAGGCTAGCCTAGGCTATATAATGAGGCACCCTACCCCACCCTGTCTCAAAACAAACACTTTTAAAAGAAATTCACTATGTAACCTGCTACCTAAACTAATTCTTCAAACCCAGAATATTGAAATTTATATTGAAGTGAAAACTGACCCCACACTTGTATTTCTTTAAATTGTCTGTAATTCAGGCCAAAGATCTGACTTGGTAGCAGAGGAAAACATATATCCTGGCTTTAAATGTGGGGAAATGTAGGAATACAGCTTTTTTGGCAAAACCATTGAAGGTGTTTCAAAAAGACATTTTCTCCTAAAGGAACTCTTTTATGTTAGCAGGCAGGATGACTGGCATGACTTAGTTGCATGGTTTTCCATATGTTTAATTATTAATCTGCTGAGGTTTCAAATAAAAGTCTAATTTTAGTAAACAATGGGGGCCTTCTTTCAAACACAGTTGAAATATTCTGGTGTGTAATTTTACCCTCTGTCTGGTATCATTTGGTACTGCCCTGTTAGTCTGTTACATAAAGGGCTTTTCTTTACCCCAATCAACAGGTCTTAATCCATAGACCTTGAGTGTTTTCCGATGGGTGGGGCTGGCTCCTCTTCTTTCAGAAGACAGCGCTAGGAAGTTTGCACATTGCTTAAGGCACAGGACACATTTTAGTGTAGCCAATAGCACATCTGTCAGAAAGGTAGCTAAATACTGTCCCGTGGCTGTTAGTGCCTGTCTGCGAACTTTTCGTAAGATAGTAATTGTAGTGCACTTTATTTGTATATATATGCTAACCCTGTAGAGCAAGAGACAGACATAATTCAAGAACTCTATTTCCTGTTCATAGACCCTGTTAGACAGAAAAGAGAGAGTACTAAGTGTGTAATAACTGGTTTCAATTTTATAAACACTTTTAGTTTGACCATCTGTTTGGTTTTTTTTGTTTTTGTTTTTTGTTTTGTTTTTTCTAGACAGGGTTTCTCTGTGTAGTCCTGGCTGTCCTGGAACTCACTCTGTAGACCAGGCTGGTCTTGAACTCAGAAATCCAATTGCCTCTGCCTCCCAAGTGCTGGGATTAAAGGCGTGCGCCACCACTGCCCGGCTGACCATCTGTTATAATGGGCTTTTGGTTTTGTTCTCAGAGTTGCTTCCCAGACTACTGTGTTAGGCGCTATGCAACAAATACTCTGGTTTCCTTATTTAGAACACTGGGTTCTCAACCTGTGGGTCCAAAGGGTTGCATATCAGACATCTTGCATATTACACATTTACATTATGATTCATAACAGTAGCAGAATTACAGTTATGAAGAATCAATGAAATCATTTTATGGTTGGGGGTCACCACCACATGAGGAACTATATTAAAAGGTCACAGCATTAGGAAGGTTGAAAATCACTGATTTAAAACATTAGATAAACTTTAAGGAATATGGATGATTTTGTGTTTCTGGGGCGGGGGGGACCTCAACTGGATTATAAAAGCTTTTTAAAATAATCTTTTTTCCTTCAAATAGTTGAGTTTTGCTGGTAGAGGTGACATTTAGATAACTCACCACACGGGGGCGCTCCTAAACCTGTTTTCAGGGAAGCCTTTTTTTTCTAGACTAGAAAAGGAGGTACATAGGTGGTGAATTCAATAATATTAACAACTTCTTTTGTTAGCTTGTGTGATGCTAGGTTGAACCTAGAGTCCCAGACATGCTAAGCATGTGTTCTACGACTCCAGCCCCAGGTAGCATCTTCCAGTCTTCCGTTTCTCCAACATCCTTCCTCTTAAAACGTTTTTAATAATTCAGGTTTTCCTCCAGATTTAAGCCACTTCAGATGGAAGCTCATCAGTGCTAATTACTTCATATGCTTGGTCTTGGTGATTTCTTTTCTTCTTTATATATATAAAAAAAAAAGGTGACTTGACCAGATCAACCTTGGCATCTCATGTCACAGAAATAGGTGGAGAGATCCCAACATCACAGCAGGGAGTTTCCTAGAGAGAGGAATCCTGGATATGCCAGTAACTTTCCCAGGACCCTACAGCTAGGGATACAAGAGTCAAATTAAAACAGATGACTGTCTGGCTCCAGGTTTAAAGGTCAATTATCCTTTAGTAGATGGAATATAGTCACCAGTCACCTGGCATGCCTTGGCTTCCAGTTCTCTGTTAACCGCATGTTGCTGTCACACAGATCCTCAAGGACCTCCTTAGTCACTGAAGGGTCAAGCAGTGGTCACTGTGGCCTGTTAGTTAGATCCTATGTCATGATCTTTAGTTTTAAAGAATGGCCATAAATCACCAATAGAATGGCTCTTTAAAAATCATTTTAATTTTATTTGTATATTGTGTTTGTGTGTATGTGTCTTTGGGTGCACAGTACCCGAGAAAGCCAGAAAGGTGTCTTGGATCCTTTAGAGCTGGAGTTACGGGCAGTTGTGAGCTCTCCAGTGTGGGTGAGCAGCCAGTGCGCATAACTATTAAGCTGTCTCCAGCCCAGATGGGCAACTTTTGATTACTGTTCTAGGGAGCAATTAATGTTGAGTGACTTTGATTGTTTTTGAGGCAGGGTCTGTCCGTGTAATATTTCCTGGCCTGGAGCTTGCTATGTAGAACAGGCTCTCCTGGGACTCAGAGGTCTGCCTGCCTGAGTGTTGAGATGAAGGTGTCCACCACCACACTGGGCACTGGGTGACTTTAAAATGTCAATCTTTGAACAGCACATTTCCTTACTGTGCTGCACAATTAAGAACTGATGGACTTTCCTGAACATGTTTGTATCTCCCTGTCTTCATGAGGTTGTCCAAAAACCACTGGGAGGTACCAGGGAGAGAAATTTGTTTCTAGACAGCAAGATTCATGAGTATGGACATGAGATGTCACATTCTTTCCTGAAAAGTGGTTTTGTTGTTGTTGTTTGTTTGTTTGTTTGTTTTTCCAAAAAGAAAACAGTCTGCTTTGACTCCATTAGCTTGTAATTAATTAATAAGACAGAGTCCTGCAGTCAGAGTGCTCAAATCTGCTGGATACATTTCTAAAATAGTTCATTAATGTTTTAGATACCCGGTCTCATCCTGTATCCCAGGCTAGCCTGAAACTATAGGCAATCCTGCTACTTCTCGGTTTCTTAAGTTCCAGGATTATGGATGTGAGCCTCCATGCACAGAAATGTTCACTTCTATTTCTAGCTTTTCTGTGATAGTAATTTTAGTTGCCTCACTGGCTTGCAGGATTACATTGTGCTGTGGGAGGCTTCGTGTGGAATTTCACGTAGAACTAAAAATATTCTCAGCTCGCTTTCCATGGGCCTCCTCTTTTGTTAGTTTTTCAAAACCAGCACCTTTACCTTTTGTGAGTGTAAGCTGGTCCTGTGGAGGGCTTCCTGACTTGGGTCCTAAGAACTGAACTCAGCAAGTGCTCTTGACTGCTGAGCCATCTCTCCAGCCCCAGCCTTTACCTTTTTTTTTTTTTTTTTTTTTTAAAGAACGCCAAAGCAGGGGCTGGAGAAATGGCTCAGTGGTTAAGAGCACTGACTGCACTTCCAGAGGTCCTGAGTTCAAATCCCAGCAACCATATGGATGGTGGCTCACATCCATCTGTAATGAGATCTGATGCCCTCTTCTGGTGTGTCTGAAGACAGCTACAGTGTATTCATATATAATAAATAAATAAATCTTTAAAAAAAAACCGCCAAAACAGTCTCTTTACAAAAGTATTAAGTATCAAAAGGTGTTTTGGTGCCTTCGGAGAGAGCCTGTATATACATATATATATATTTTTTTTTAATAAATCTCTTAATGGTCCTCAGCTCTGTGTTTTAGGAACAGTGATGGGTGGGGAGATGTGAGAGCCACTGTGTTGTAAGTGGAATGGCCGCAGCAGTGAGGAGATGTAGAAATTCTAGAAGCATCATCACTGGGGCGGCAGGAGAGATGCAGTTCTCCAACACTGACTCTTTTTGACAGAGTTTTCAGTGGTGTCTGGAAATGTGGGAAAAAATAAGATGCAGTGCTTGTATTTGGAGAAGCTTTATCATTTATAGTCTGTCACTAGATCTCTTTATAGGTCTTAGTATTAAAATCTTGTTAGTTTTTTCCACAGTAGTAGGTAGTTTTGCTTGCTGTTGATTTTTGTCTTTGACCCTCCAGTCCATACACAGCCACATGTATGATTGGCAGCTGCTTACCCATGTCCCTGGCATGGAAGTCTGGCACCGTGGTGCTGTGGGATCAACACTGACTTGGGGACCACCCAGGGCTGAGGGTAAAGGGTAACTCTATCATTTAAGGCTAGAGAGTTCTGCTTCCCCTGACTTGAGTTGCATTATCTATGAGGTGGAACTAATCCTGTTTTGGAAAGTTGAAAACGCATTTCTCAAGTGCCTCATGGGTTTGGATCGGCCCTTTCTATCACTGAGATAGTCACCAGGTGTGGAAGGGACTCAGCAAGTAAGGGCACATGGCACCAACCCTGATGGCCTGAGCTTGACCCCGGGACACTATGGTGGAAGAGGAGAACTGGCTCCCACAAGTAGTCCTCTGTCTTCCACAGTAGTTGTACACACACACACACACACACACACACACACACACACACACACAAATAATGAAGTGTAAAAATAAGGTACTCATTAGTAGTAATCAGGCCAGTCTAGCCTCCTCATGCCTCACTGAATATGATAATTTAAAAAATCAAGGTGAGAGGCTCCAGAGATGCTCAGTGGTTAACAGCACTTGTTGCTCTTACAGAGGACCTGGGTTAGTTCTCAGCACCTACCTGGTGGATCCGGTCCCAGGGGAACCAGTGCCTTCTTCTGACCTCCAAGGACACCAGGCATGAATGTGGTACACACCACACATGCAGGCACAATGGTTCATAAACATAAAATAAATCTAAAAAAGAATTTTTTTTTTTTTAAAAAGTGAGCCATGAAAATCTCTTGGTGTTTCAGTTCTTAATCTGTCTTATCAGACTTCTCTGTTAAGGCATAGAGGGTGATCCAAGGCTTTCTCCTCCAGTGGTGCTCAGCTGACAAGATAAAGATTACAGTCTTATTTTTTTTAATTACATTTTTACTTTGTGCGTGTATGTACAGAGGTCTCTCCTCCTACTCTGAGGGTCACAGTGATTGAAATTATATCCCCATGCTCTGCGGCAGCCATCTTTAACAACTGAGCCATCTCGCCAACCCCAAGACCAAATACCAGTGGCTGCCAAAAATAATGAGTCCTATAAAAACACTTTCTAACAGCTTTGTTTGCATTTGGTGAGTTTCCCGAAGGATTACCAGGAGGTGCAATGCTCTGTCAGGTCCAGCAGAGAGGCTGGACGTAGGCACATGGGTGGTAGAAGTCAGTCATACGGGAGCAGACTTCACATTTTCATCACTTTGCCAGGTTACAAGAAAATATTTGCCAGTGACAAAGCGCCAGTCAGTGATGACTTCCTCCTGTTGGTCTGTTCTCTGAATTTGCTTGTTATTTACCAAGTTAGCGGGAGAGGAGGCTCCTGGCACCAGCCCCCACTGGGTCCTCTGTTCTTCTTACCTTCCTTAGCCTTAGGCCCAGCTTGTCTGCACCTCCTCCCTGTCTCCAGCTATCGTGCACATGTCCACATCCTGGCAGTGTAGATCATACGTGTCCACTTCCCGGCAGTGTCGGTCATACATGTCCACTTCCCAGCAGTGTAGATCGTACATGTCCATATCCCAGCAGTGTCGATCATACATGTCCACATCCCGGCAGTGTCGATCATACATGTCCACTTCCCGGCAGTGTCGATCATACATGTCCACTTCCCAGCAGTGTAGATCGTACATGTCCACATCCCGGCAGTGTCGATCATACATGTCCACTTCCCGGCAGTGTAGATCATACATGTCTACTTCCCCGTAGTGTAGATCATACATGGCACAGTTATGCAGCTCCCTGTCACTTCCCCTTCATCTGTCTCCTTGGGGGTCTGTTGTCTCAGTGTGTTAATATAATATAAATGAAATATAAACCGAAGAGGCAGTGTGGCTAATTGTGTAGTTTTCCAAGCTTTAGCGGGAGCCTCCAGGGATACTGAGTTGACATGCTAGGCTGTGTTCCTTAACAAAAATACATGGGACCAGGAATATTTCAGATCTAGAATGAGACATCTCCAATGGGAACTCAAGTGTAAACATAAAATGTGTGTTTACACATAGCCTAGAGACTACTTCTGTAGACTATTTAAAATAATTTTATGCACAAATCAAGGTTTCATGTTATGAGATTTTCCACCTATGGCATCATCATGGAGTGCTCAAAAGCTAACACATTTCTGAGCACTTGAGATTTTGGATGTGGGGATTAGACATGCTTCTGCTGTACTGGTATTGTTTTAAACAGGATTGAAACAGTGAGCAGTGCTGGCTGCCCTGGGGTGAAGAAAGCCCTGGGTGTTTAGTGTCCAGCAAGCACACAGGAGGAAGCCTTGGCATAGAGTAGAAAGAGCCGGGCTTTAGCCTACACGGCTTATTCATGTTGGTTCTCCATTTCTGGCCAGAGAAACAATGACAAATGGACTATGGGATGCATCGGTCCCTCTAGCCTCAGGTGTCTTCAGTTCTGATCTGCAGATCTTGCTGCCTCTCACATTGGTCCCAAGTGTTGGCTCATTCCGAGCATTGCTTTAAACCTGTAACTTGCATTTGTTATATTTGCTACATTTCAGAACATACCTTTTAAGATTTTGTAGCATAAAAATATTTTCTACTATTACATTTCTTGATTTTTTTTCTTTTTTACCAAGAACTCCACTCCTTTTTCTCCCTCAATGACATCCTGTCCCATCTCATTCTTCATCACAAACAACGTGAATGGTTGGGGTTTCTTGTCCCAGACTTTCCTAGGTAGGAAATACATATGTATGTACATATGTACTTATGTACATACATACATACATACATACATACATACATACATACATACAAGGAAATAAATATGAAAATCTTCAGGCAGTAAAGGGACAGTTTTGTAATGTGTTCCCAGATCTTTTGTTTCTTTTTAGCACATACACCATTGCACATGCACACAGTAATAACTAAACATTATTACTTCTTACATCTTGAGTTACCAGTTCTCTTCCTTTAGAGGCACGTTTTTTCAGGCTTCTGAATCTACACAGACACACACACACACACACACACGCTCACTCACACACACTCCTCTGCCTGATCTTGATGAGAACGTTAGCTGTCCACTGGTTAGCTTGTTGCTGTTGCTGTGTTTCTCCTCCCTCTGTTTTGCTTGAGCACTGTGCCTTTTAGAGCTTATTTCATGTTAAACAATTCCAGCGTGCCCTTGTGTATACCCAGAGTTGTCGGTCACCACCATCACCACTCCACAACCAGCTTCCTTTTCTTTTCTGTTTTTTTCTAATAGTTTTCACTGTTGTTCTCCCCACACCCCCATTCCCTTCTCCCTCTCGTTCTGGCCCTTCTCGTTCCAGTCCCGCTTGCACTGGCCTGCTTGCTCTAGCCCATAGGTTTTTTTATTTATTTGTTATATGTAAGTACACTGTGTCACTCTCTTCAGACACCTCATAAAAGGGCATCAGATCTCATTACAGATGGCTGTGAGCCACTATGTGGTTGCTGGGATTTGAACTCAGGACCTCCGGAAGAGCAGTCAGTGCTCTTAACCACTGAGCCATCTCAGCAGACCACTGGCTTCCTTTTCAACCTGAAATCGCTGCATTGCATCGGTGCCTTAGTTCCTTATTGGTTGATATTCAGGATGCTTCCAGAATTTGCTGAAATAATTTTGCAGTGAACTTCTGTGCTCTCAAGTCATTGCATTTGCATATGTGAGTGGATCTGTTGGGAATGTTGACGTTTTGGTAGGTTCGTAGAAGATGGGAGTTAGTTAAGCCCATTTACATTTTTCTCAGGAAGGCAGGCACATGCCCTTGTTCCTGAGACCTTTCCAGACTTCTTGTTAGTTTTCTAACCTGATAGGGAAAGGAGGAGTCTTGGATTTGTGCTTCTTTTACTCACAGGCACCTGTTTCCTGCTAGAGGTGTTAGTGTCCTCTTGCTTTGCTGTGGTATGGCCTTTGCCTACTTTTTGTCTTAGAAATTTTATTTTGCAGAGACTTCAAGAACTTTTATATAATTGGACTGGGGAGATGGCTCAGAGGACAAAGTGCTCGCTTTGTAAACCTGGGGACTTGAGTTCAGAATCCCAGCCCTCACAAAAGCCTGGCACAGTCTAGTCAGTCAGTGGTCTCTGGATTCCATGTGAGGCCCTGTGGAAATTCAAAAATGAAGTGGAAAACAATAGAGGAAGACGCTCTGGTGTCCCCGTGTGTGTGAACTGTTCATACAGGTGAATAACACGCATGCACGCACGCACACACCATGTTTTAGGTAGTCACATCACTATCTGCAGATTTTCATCCCTTCCTGGAAAGATTTTTCTCATTCAAGATTATTAAAACATTCTTCTATGTACTCTCCTAATAATGCTTATACAATTTTTTGTTTAGAACCATTTGAATTTGTGCATAATTTTAACACTGGAGTTTTGTTCAGCGGATGTCCAGTGTATGTTTGCCTGGGTGACTGGATGATAAGATCTCTACAAAATGACAGGTCGGCAGGGGAGATGAGCAGAGCATGTAGGGAAGGCTAGCTGATATCCGGACAGGTCGGC
>NW_021604783.1:1637814-1659440 GCF_004785775.1 Grammomys surdaster
TGAGCAGAGCATGTAGGGAAGGCTAGCTGATATCCGGACAGGTCGGCAGGGTAGTTGAGCAGAGCATGTAGGGAAGGCTAGCTGATATCGGGACAGAACTAATAGCCCCACTATTTAGAATTTCCATTTTGCCTTTGTTCTGTATAATTATTTTCACAGTTTCTGTTTTCTCCCTGCCCCACCATTCAAGGAACATTGTTTAAATTGAATAAACGCTTTCTGCTTTATTGATAGTTTATCATTAATTTGAAAGACATAGATAGATTCTTGTTCTTGGTTGGCACTGATCAGAAGACTAATATTTGGCCCCTTTTTATTAAGAAGAAGAAGAAGAGTATCTGGGGTTTCTGTTTCTTAGTTACAGTTGCAACACCATGGTTTCTAAGCTGGGTACTTGGTGACTGCCGTCAGAAGGAGATGGAAAAGGAGTGGGAGTGATTTGACCCGGGGACAAGTGGCATGCTGGAATGCTGAGAGAATCCATTTATTATTATTATTTTTAATATGTAGAGTAACTATGGTGCAAAGACTTAGCTTTAGGAGATTTATGGGTTTTCTAATAACTCTGTTATTGAGGGAGACTTTTTTTTAATGCTGGGGTTTGTTTACTGTTCCTACTAGCTAGCCAGCACTTCTCTGTACAAAATTAACAGCAGGACTTGTAGATCCCTGAGCCATGTATTTCCCTCCCAGGCAGTAGTGATGCTAATCCTTGGTTCTGCCGAGTTCTCAGAAACTTCTGAGGCCCGAACACAATGTTTTATGAGCCCTTTAAGTTGTTTTTATTACTTTATGTACTTATGTATGTACTGTGTGCCTGTGTGGGCACACTCATGCTTCAGTGTGTGTGCCTGTGTGAGCACACTCATACCATGGTGTGCATGTGGCAGTTAGAGGCCTTGAGAGAATCAGTTCTCTTCTACCATTTGGGTTTTAGGACTCAAGCTGAGGTGCTCAGACTTGGTGGCAAGCACCTTCCTTGTTGAACCATCTCTCCAGCCCCTCTGATCCCGTTTTACAAAGAAAAGAATCTGTAACCTGAAGCAGCCATCTTTCATGCTTACTGTTGTTGCCAGAACTGGTATTAGTGGTCAGCCCTGCTTCACATTGTGGGCCTTCAGATCTGATGAAACAGCCATTTGGTTAAAAAAAAAAAAATCAAAGCCAGGCACAGCTTGTTTTCCTTTTTATATTTGATGTCAGACACATTTTTTTTTTAAATCTTTTTGTTTACATCCTGTGTCCTGTCCTTGATGGTGTTTTCTTCAACATTTCTTTTTCTGTTTTGGGTGTGTGTATGTGTGGTTATACACACACAGATGTGGAAGTCAAAGGTCAATGTCCGGCATCTTCCTCAATCTCTTCATACTTCATTTTTTTGAGAGAGATCTCTCAGAGAACCCCAAGTTCATGGATTTGGCTGGACCGGCTGGGCTGGCTGGCAGAGTTGCCTGGGATCTGTCTGCCCTTCACTCCCCCTTCCTACCAGTGCTGGGGTTACAGGTGTACACTGCCCCGGAACCCAAACTCAAGGCCTTAGGCCTGCAGGGCAGCAGTTGGCCCACTGTACCCCTCCTCAGCGCCATTTCAGTGAACCCATAGAACTTGCCATCTAATGCTTTGTTTCAAGAAAGCTAGTACATAAACCTTGGCTGTTCACAGTTCACACGCATGTAATTCTACTCTCAGGAAGCTGATGAGGATTAGGAGACCAGTTTGGGCTGCATAGTAAACTATGTCTCAGAAAGACAAACGCAATAGGAACTTTGGGTTTAGGGACTGAGGGTGTGGCTTGGCAGTAAATCCAAAGGCTCTGGAGTCAAATTCCAGTACCAAAAACCCTACCAAAAGATGTAAGTAAGTGTTCTGGAGTTCCATACAGAGAAACAGCCATGGCCAGTGATCACCTCTGTAGGTAACACTTGTCATGTAGGCCTGCAGATCTGAGTCGGATCCTGGGAGTCAATGGAAGGGTGAAGGAGACAGCAGACCCAAAAAGTTGTTCTCTGACCTTTACACGAACTGTGACATGAACCCCCACCCCCACCCCCACCCCCACCCCCACCCCCACCCCCACCCCCACCCCCACAATGAAGAAGCATCTGTCTGGACTGGTGAAGCTCTGCCTTTAGGGCCCTAGTCAGCCACATTTACTAGAATAACGTGTCAGCTACAACTTGTTTGTAGTTTCCCACAAAGATCCCATAGTACTTTTAACTCCTGAGCTGAAAGAAACATCTTTTACAGCACATTGTTGCACAAAAGCAACCTTCACGAAGCTTCTATCTGAGCTGTTACAGGCATTGGAGACACCTTCCCTTTCCAAACCTTAGGCTTTGCAGGAAGGGCGTTTTGAGTTTGTTTTTGTACTGCTAGGAATCATCCTGGCCCCCTCTTAGGTATTGATGAGTATGCAGATGCCCTTGGAAGCTAGCACCTGTAGTTTAAGCCTAAGGCTCCAGATTGCCCTTGTAGACTCTTCACTGGCAAAATAAATAATCAGACAAACCCAGCTTTTACCTGGTATGCTCTTTAGTGATAGGGCTCAAATAATGAGCTCTGTCAGTGTCTGCATTAGCCATTTGCAGTGGTCCAGTCATGGTCATTTACCTGAAGGATTCTGGGTAGTGGTGGGTGGAGCCTGTAATGTCTGCAGGTGACTTGAGTTAATCAAGTTATAGGGAAATGAGCTAAGCCACCCACTGTTGAACCTTAACAACTGATCACAGAACACAACTGGAGGGGGATCGAAGACAGAACCTGCTGGATGACCTTGTCACCCGAGAGAGACTGCTCTTGGCATTGTTTAAGAATGAGGGTGCGGAGCCGGATCTGATCAGGTACGATGCTTTCATTTACAGGGACACCCGGGCCCCTGAGGACTTATGTGCCGTTACTACAGGAGGAAACGAGTTCAGAGGAGAAACTGCTCTCCTCTTCAGGGCTCTACCCATGAGTGATGGTTTCTATTCTGTATGGTTTCTGTTCTATACAAAGTCTATTTGTTTATAGCATCTGACTGTATTTTCCTACTGAGCTGAGTTTTCATTAATTTCCCGGCTTTAGTAAGCCTGGTGTGTTCAGCTTAAGCTCATGTTAGGTGGGGCATACTTACGGAGAATACAGCCAGAAATTTTCTTTTGCCTCCTTTGAGTTTTTCTGCCTGGTAAACTCCTGAAGTTGGCTTATTGAAAATGGTGTCCTGGTGAGACTAGGGCAAAGTCCCAGAGAGAGGGGCTTCCCTGGCTGCTTTCCTCTCCAGGTTCTTTGCCAGCCTGTGATGGGCACTGCATATAGCTAACAGCTGCCCTGAGCACAGCCTCCATTGCTGGGGCTAGTGAAGGATAAATTGTTACATCTTTAGCATTGGCCTCTCTCTGCTTCTGGAACTTCAGTTCAAGGTTGGGACTATCACAGAAGGAAACAAGTTCAGAAGAGAAACTGCTCTCCCCTCGAGCAATCGAGAGCTGTAGCAATGAGTGATGTATCCATCTTGGAGTTCAGGGGAATCAGCTTTCTGATTAGTTCTCAGGGATTTTGTAGTTTCCCAAGGGCCATTGCCAGGCCCCATCTCAAAAGGTTAGCTCTAAAAAGTTGGGGTGAGTGGCCTCAGGTGGTTGTCATACACAGCTAGGCTTGCAAACCACTGTCCTAGGACAAGCTGGAGGGAAAGCAGCAGTTCATTCCTGCTGGTTCCATGATTCTCTGGCACAGTTAAGTCAAGGTGTCAGGAAGAATTTACAAAATATACAAAGCTAGGTGAAGTTAAGTCGTTTCTGTGAAGGATGAAAGCTGGGGTTAGTGAACAAGGAGCTGTGTCTTGGGCAATGTTTTAAAATGCAAGCGGAAGCTTGTGGGGCCAACTTACTGAGACTCCCTGGTGCTCTCTGGCAGTATTCAGTCCAGTCGATACAAGGGGTTGAAGTAAGAGGATGCTGATCCAGATTGGTGAGCAGAGGAATTTAAGGTGAGAAGAAATGTTGTCTTCCAGTAAATGTCTTTACTGTAGGGAAGAGAAGAAAATAATAGGTCAGATGTAGTTGTTCACTCCTGTAACCTTGGCACTTGTGAGACCAAGGATTGCTGTGATATGTAGGCTAGCCTGGGCCACAGTGAGACAAGAGGAAGGAGGAGAAGGGTAAAGAAGGGAGGAGAAGGAAGAGAAGAAGAAGAGGAAGAGGAAGAGGGGAGAAGGAGGAAGGGGAGGGGGAGGGGGAGGAGGAAGGGAAGGGGAAGAAGGGGAAGGGGAAGAAGGGGAAGGGGAAGAAGGAGAAGGAGGAGAAGGAGAAAAGAGAAAAGGAGAGAAGGAGAGGAGAGAGAAGGAGGAGGAGGAGAAGGAGAAGGAGAAGGAGAAGGAGAAGGAGAAGGAGAAGGAGAAGGAGAAGGAGAAGAAGAAAACTTTAAAAGAGGCAGTTGGTGAGAAATGTATTTTATGGGAAGATGGCAGCCAGGGGGAGAGAGAATGGTCAGAGGACAAGGAAAGGCTTAAATCGCCCCTGTGATGGTGGATGTGGTCATGGAGAATAGTGATCCTTAACATTTGGTTAGAGGCTTCATGTACCAGACTGTAGTAATTGCTCTTTATTAAGTGTTATTCGATAATGCCAAGGGGCCACCTGAAGAGTGAGAACCTTTGTCATTTGGGTTTTGTCGGTTTTGCTCCATCTTACCTGTCTTCTATCCCTACTTTTACAGTCTCTACATCTCAGTGGCCCCATGTCTCAGCATCTCTGTGTCCCTGTATCTCTCACCAGTTCCAGCTGAGCATCAGTGGCAACACCTTGGTTGAAGGTTGAGCATTCAGAATCCCAGCTCCCAGCTTGCAGATTAGTGACAGTGTTTTCACAAGGTCTTGGATGATTTGGAAATTACTGCTTTTCTGAGCCAGGGGCTCACAGCCTATTCCTAGAACACCTGGAACTCTGTGTAGACCAGGCTGGACTTGAACTCACAGAAGTCCTCCTACCTCTGCCTTCCTGGATGCTGGCTTTGCCTCATTTGTTCATAACTGTGGCACTTTGAATTAGAGCCACCCAAGAGGCTCACTGAAAACAGAGGAAGGAAAAGGGAAAAGTACAAGCACCTGTCCATGTGCTCAATGAGATCTACATGGCAGTGAGACTGGGATGCTCCCTCGGGTATCCAGTAGGTAGCAGGCTAGAGCCTCTGCGTCTTGTCAGAGAGTGGCACATACTCTGTTTGCTTCTAGACACCAAACACTGCTAGCTCAGCTGCTTATTACAGCATCGCCTTTCAGAAGGACGCAGGAGGGTAGTTAGTTCCAAAGTCAACCTGTTGGAAAGGTTGAGTTCTAGATATAAAATGTTTGTTTAAAAGGTTAATTTTCTACTGGTGTGTGTGTGTAGATATATGCACATGTGTACAGGTGCCTTTAGAAGCCATAGGAATCAGAGGCAGATGGCCTTGAAGTTAATGGTGGTTTTAAGTCACCCAGTGTGGGTGCTAGGAACCAAATGGGTCCTCTGCAAGAGCAGCATAGGATCACAACCACTGAGCTATCTCACCAGTTCCTAGATATCAAGTTGTAACTTTTACATTATAGAAAGGGCTGGACCAGGTGGCTTTTTAGTTCCTCAGTCATCTGGGGTTCCAGTTCATTGATTTTAAAACTGGGTCATGTTTTGCTCATTTTTTTGTTATGGTTAGGACCAGATGAGGCAACTGCCTTTACATGAGCTTTGCAAACAGTGAAATAACTATCTTTAAAGATGTCATCTCTGGAGTTTTGTGTCTGCACTGGGTTAGAGGAAGCTTATGCTGCTGTCATGCGTGAGGACCTTCTGTCTCACCTGTCGAATGTTCTACTTCTCAAGTGACCTGGCCTCCTTGGCCAGGCTTTTCCATGTGCTGCTCCCACCAGTACCCAGTGTGCTGCCTGCTGCCTTATTCATTACTGGACAGTCTTCTGTTAGGTCTAGCTAGAGGATCAACATTGAGTAGTAGCTTATTTTCCGTGTAGATTTTAATCAAAGCTCCCTCAGATCCTAGGATTTAAACCAAAGCTAATGACTGGATGGGAGAATTTTAGGAAACTCTGCAAGTTCAGAGCAAAGGCAGTCTTGGTTTCAGTCGGAGGCCTGAGGACCTTCTTAATCCTGTCACTAGGGATGTCTCCCACTGGTCCTGTGTCTTAAGGTTGATGCACCTGGACCCCAAACAGCTACATATTAGTTTGTTGGTAAATGGTTGGGGTGACTTGGGGACAGAGAAACTAGGCTGAGAATAAACTGAAGTAATGATACATGAATTCTGGATATTGCAACATGTAAGATTACCTATATTTCCCCAAGATAGAGAGCCAAAGGCAATGCGTGTGTACACAGTTTTTCCTTCAGTAAGCTTTCAGAGAAGTTATGTTTAAAAAGTACATAAGCACTGTCAAGGAGAGGTGATAGCTGAGGAGAGGGGGCCTGTTTCACAGAACATGAGCCCAGCTTGTGTAAGAAATCAGTGGGGCAAATAGAAGTCAGTCACCATGGAAACATAAAGAAGGAGAATGGTAGCAGATTATTGGGAGGTGAATTCCTCAGTTTCTTAGCAAATTGTTGTTGGGCTGGGGTTGGTTAGCTCCATTGTGCCTACCGTAACAGGAGTATATGTGTGTGCCTGTACAAACAGTGCAAGTCCCATAGAGAGTCTAGGAAAGTCCAGCAAGTAAGGAGATGCATACTAGAGAGAAGCTACTCCAAAATGGTATTAGGAAAGTCCCAGGTGCTCAGCTGCAGGGTCATGAGAATGGACTCCCGGGGTGGTTGCCTTACTCTAACTAGGCAGGGAGATGGCACCATTGCTGATGCAGAAACTTTAAGGGTACCGAGTGAGCGAAGGGATGCTGAGGCTGAGTTTTCTTGCTCCTGCTTGCTTTGCGAAGCCCATGTCCCTCACTCCCAGAAGCCTCCTGTGGCTTTCCTCCACTCTCCTCTTCTCTCAGATGGAGCTTATTAGTGAGAGAAGTGTCCTGGCAAACGTCAGTTTGGATTAACACTTCCTTTAAGCAGACATAAATGTGCTGATCCCATCATTGAATGTGTAGCCATCATGTGACAGAGTGTTCATTTTTACCTCCCAGATTACCCGTCATTATTTTAGAACAGTAAGCCTGGGTCCAAATAAGCAATGGTTGGCTAATCTAGGTATTTGGACAGTTGTTAAAGAAGGTTCTGTGTAACAGCGTCCCTTGGAAGGTGATAAGCAATGACCCAGCTTCTGACTTGAAAGCCAGTTGCCCTTTTCATTCAGAGCATTGCTGAGCCTCGCAATTAGCCAGAGCTTTGTAAAGGGAAAGAGGGATCATTGCATACTCCACTGCACTGGAACGGTCCCTGAGATTAACTGTCGTGGGTGGCTAACTGGCTAAGCTTAACTTCACATCACTAGCCACACAGAGGATTATGGGAAAGGAAGTTATTTGGAGTTTGTGTTGGTAGTTTTATGTCAGGAGGGGGATGCTAACAAAATGGCAGCTTGCTAGAATCAAAAGGTGATGATAACGAAATGTCACATTTTCTTGGAATAGAATCACTTTAATTTTAGACATACAGTTTTCTCTTGATCAACTGAAAACATATAGACTATCCAGTATGTATTTCATATCATTGTGTGGGCAGCCCAAGTATGCACAAGAGAAATCACATTACATTAAATCTTACATTAAAAATATAGCCTCTTGAAATGAATAAGTAAAAAAAAAATTAAATTAATAAAAGGATATAGCCTCTCTTGCAGGGCATGATGGCCCATGCCTGTAGTCCCAGCTACTCAGGGGGCTGAGACTGGAGGATTGCTGGAGTTCAGGAGTTCTGGGATGAGTATGTTATGCCAATCAGGTGTCTGCATTAAGTCTGGCATCACTATGGTGATCTCCTGGTAGTGGGGACCATTAGGTTGCCCAAGGGGTAAACTGGCCCAGTTTGGAAAAATATACCCTCTCTCATTTTAAATCGTGGAGTATTTTATATCAGTTTAATGCTTTATTAGAAAGATTTGCACTCAATAGTACTCAATGATTCTTTCTTAAAGAATCACTTATTTATGCTTGGTAGTACTGACAAGACCACTTTTCTATTAGTAGGCAGTGGCTAAGAAATATGCACTTACTTCATTAGCCGGCTCAGACAGTATGCAAACTGAATATTTATCCATTTAATTATACCCAGAAATATGGTAACCCCTAGCTTTTCTGAAAGGATGTGCTGACATTGGTGAAGCTTTATTTTTAAGTAAGCCCAGAGTAGGTACAAAAGGCAGCTAAGAACACTGCAGTTCCCTGGCAATGTAGTAAACAGCGGATACAGATGCAAGAATGCTGTGATAAAGCGCACGGTGCCTAGTGTGTGCCTACTGCCATCCCTGCCTCTCAGGATGTGGCAGTCTGAAGCCAGCACTGAGAGCACTTGCTCTTTGTAGGGTGTAGTCCCTGGAACACCAATACAGTGACATGACACATACCATGGCAGGAAGTAGGGTGAACTAAGCAGAAGAGAGAACACATCGTCCTCTGTATCAGTGTGAGCCTGTTTAGCTAGTGAGGTCACAGGATCTGTATCAGTGTGAGCCTGTTTAGCTAGTGAGGTCACAGGACCCAGCCATCGTCATTTGCAGGGTTTTTTTTTTTTAATATATTTTTTGCCTCTTGATGGAGATTTTAAGTATCCTGATGACAGGGATCAAAGACTACACAGTGCTTAAGAGTTTCTCCTGGCTGGGTGGTGGTGGCGCACGCCTTTAATCCCAGCACTTGGGAGGCAGAGGCAGGTGGATTTCTGAGTTCGAGGCCAGCCTGGTCTACAGAGTGAGTTCCAGGACAGCCTGGGCTATACAGAGAAACCCTGTCTCGAAGAAAAAAAAAAGAGTTTCTCCTGAATGAAGGAACACCTTTCTACTTCCTCTGTGTCTGTGTCTCCCCAAAGAGCTAGCTTAGAGCTGGGTATACAGCAGACACACTTGAACGCAGCAAATTTTTGTTGATTGAAAGCCAATCCAAGATGTGCTAGGATACTTCAGGAACTAAACGGCTGGGACTGTCAGGTGTGTTTATACAAAAGCTTTCTCAGGGACTCAGAGGTCCAGGTTGTCTTGTCCGGGCTATGCTGTTGTAGCAAGGCCAGGTATCCTGTGGGTGGAGTAGGGAGAGAGAGGGATGTAGAGCACTATACCCTCTTTGGTGATTTGGCCTGCAAATATTTTACCCTCTGCCCATTGGTTGGAGGTGGTCACATGGCTCCAACCTTTCTGTGAGGGAAGCTGGGGACTCTGATACCGAACTGGGGCTAGCGGAAGTATGTACTCTGTGCCTCCTGGTTATTTTGAGTAATTTGATAGGTAAGTATGTAGTCCTGCTGCTTTTCCAGTCAGCAGTCAAAAGAGACAGCACAACCTCAGACTTCACTGGAGCCAAACAGCACTGGACAGGCATGGAAACGGACACCTGGGCCAGTGAACACAATAAAGGATCCAGAAGCAAAGCCACACAGCTGCAGCCGTCTGATTCTCCACACTGCAGAAAAGACAGCCTCTTTGACAAATGGTGCTGGGGAAACTGGATGCCCACATTTTAC
Organism: Grammomys surdaster; assembly: GCF_004785775.1. Classification (NCBI taxonomy): domain Eukaryota; kingdom Metazoa; phylum Chordata; class Mammalia; order Rodentia; family Muridae; genus Grammomys; species Grammomys surdaster. The sequence continues at coordinate 1,647,393 of NW_021604783.1, forward strand.
AGAGAGAAACTATATGTCTGACTCTCACCCTGTACAAAAATCAGTCTATAAATGGAACAAAAGCTGGTCTATAAAAAGACCCCAAACTCTGAGTCATCTAGAAGAACACATTTCAAGATATGGGCATAGACAGGACTTTCTAAATAGAACTCTAACAGCTCAGGGGATAGTACAATTTGACGAGGGGGGAACGCATCAAAATAGGAGGCTGATGGTGGCTGGGAGTGTGGATTAGAGTCCGAAGTCCTGGGTTCAGCTCCTAACATCCAAAGAACGAAAGAAAAATGGCTCTCACACAGGCCAGGAGGCTGTTATGTAGCCTACAAAATGGCAGAGTGCCTAGCAGCTTTCCTTCCAACAGACCTGTTACAGAAAGGCCAAATGAGCCGATCTGACACTTTTCAAAAGTATGACAGATCAGCAAGGTCACGGAGAGTCCAAAGCTCTACACCCTCAGCCGTCAGGGATGCAACTCAAATTACTAAGATTCTGTCTCACCCTAATGGCTGCCATCTGGAAAACAAATGACAACAAACACTGGGAAGAGTGGGAGTAACTCCTGGCAGAAGCTGTTGTGGAAACCATTATAGGGTGCCTCAAAGAAAAAAAAAAAACCCAAAAAACAAAATAAGCAGAGCTAGTATATGATCCAGCAGTACCACTCCTTAGGAATATGCCCAGAGGAACCAAAACCATCATACACTAAATGCTTGCATACCTCAGCTTAACCCAGCACCATGCATGACAACTGTGTTTGGGAATCAGCCTAGGTGGTGATGGATGAGTAGAAAATGTATCTAAACACTATGCCATAAAAAGAATGAAATTAGGCTATTTGTAAGAAAATGCAACCACACATTTGCATGTGAGTTCAGGTGCCCACAGGGGGCATGAATTCGATTCACCATGCAGTTAGGATTCTCTCAGCCACAGGGAACAGATAATCCTACCAATCTGCTTAAAGAAGGCATTCCCCTGAGGGAGGCTCCACATCAGAACACTGGCTAACTCAGCCGCAGCAGTCTGTACGCCCTCCTCCTCTGCCTTGCTCAGAGTGGTCCCTTCCATTCAGCCTGAAGCCTCTCATGGTTTCCAGATGGATGCAGCAGCTATTAGCTACACTCTGGACAGAGCAAAATAGGAGAGGAAGAAGATACTTAGCACGAGTAAAATTTTCCTGTGGTTAGGAAATCTAAAAAGCATTTACCAGGATTGAGGGAAAGTCCTCTTGTTTTGGTCCTCACCCTTACAAAGTAACTAGTGTTTTTGCCCATATCCTTCTATAAGTCTCTGAAACTTATAGTCCACCATCTTTCAAACGTACCTTATATGTGATTATATATCTTAGAGATTTTTCCCATTAGGATTTGTAGTTGATATTTTAATGTTAAGTTATTAGTATTAAATTAGTATTAAATTAGATATTACTATATTTTGTCATGTACACATACCATAATTAATTTAACTAATTAATAGTTATATGTTGTATCTCCTTTTCAGTCTTTCTATCACAAAAAGGTTCAATAGTTTCTACCACAAAAGTTCAGTACAGGTCTGGGATATGTGAGACTGTCTCCCTACATCCCCCAGAAATACAGAGCAGATAATCTGAAATGTAAGCAATTTCTCGTGTGTCAGAATGTCTCTCTGAAGAAAATCTCAGGAGTGGTGGCTAGGTCTGAGGGCATGTGCCTTGGAAATTCTGATGGCATTTGGAAACTATCACCCATTGAGTCAAAACCAGTCAGACCTGTGAAAGCAGTTCCTGCACCTGTTTGTGCACTTAGCTTCCCCAAGGAGAGTTTTGTCATAGGCTATCTTAGTAGAGTTGCATGCACTTACTCCATGACTTAAGGTCTAAAGAAACATGGCTCTCCATTCCCCCAACCCCAGACAAGGTTTCTCTGTGTAGCCCTGGCTGTCCTGGAACTCAGTCTGTAGACCAGACTGACCCTGAACTCAGAGATCTGCCTGCCTCTGCCTCTGCCTCCCGAGTTCTGGGATTATGGCTTTTGGTATTCAAAAACAACTGGACAGGCAAGATGGCGGCTCAGTGGGTAAAGTACATGCTACACAAGCCTGACAGCTTGAGTTTGATCCTGGAACCCACAAAAAAGTGGAAGAAAGGAGTGAACTGACTCTACAGAGAGTCCTCTGATTACTCCACTATAGACACACAGCATCAGTAATAACAATAATAGTCATTTTAAGCAATCGTAACTGTTAAGTATCTGATCGAGAGTGTGAACCCCACTCTTCTCCAATTTGGCCTTTGTAGTTTTGTGTCTGGCTGCAGCTTTTCAAGGAGAAGGCGCTGGCAAGGTAGAAGACGTGACACGTTCCTGTGGGCCACCTCTGGACCTTGTGTGTGTCTGTCAGTTCTTTCTGCTGCTGTGCCAGCTCTGCAGAATACAGGCCAGTGCTTCCAGTGTATGTTGGCTGTCCAGGAACTTGCTGGGTGCACCAAGCTGGCCTCAAACTCAGCGATTGCCTCTCTCTGCCTCCCAAGTGCTGGGGTGAAAGGCAAGCGTGTGCTTTCTTTCTTAATCTCGTTGTTGCTGTTTTACACTCCCCTTTTTGTACACAGGCTTTTGATACCTCGTGTCTGCTCTTAACACTGTAGCCACTTTCTTAATTCTGCTCTTAATGGAGTTTCTGTTGATTCTTACATTTTTAGTTAGTTTTGCATGTTTGTGCGAGTGTGGTGTGTGCATGTGTATCTGTGTGCTCACATGTTCACAGTTGTGTGTGTGTGTGTGTGGTGTGTAGGCCAGAGGTCGGTGTCAGGTATCTTCATTTTCTAACTTACGTATGGAGACAGAGTCTCTCACTAAGCCCAGAGCTTGCCAGTTTGGTTAGTCTGGTTACCCAGCTTGTTTTAGAGATCCCCTGTTTCTGCCTCTTGAGTGCTGAGAGTCTCAGTGAATCCCATGCTTACTGGTATCAACACACAGGTACCGGGGATCTGAACCTCAGGCTACATGACGAGTACTTTCCCCATGGAGCCATCACCTCATTTCCCAGTTTTCATTTAAAGAAAATTAGTTATTTTATGTGTATGTGCCAGCATGAATTTATGTGCACCATGTGTGTACAGGAGCCCATGGAGGCCAGACACAGACAATTGTGCGATGCCTAATGTGGATGTTGGGAACTGAACTCGGGACCTCTGCAAGAGCAGTAAGTGCTCTTAACCACTGAGCCACCTCTCCAGCCCAGTTTTTAAGAATAAGGAACCACTTCCTGGGAACTTTACAGTTAGCTTTGGCTTAAAACTGAAACAGAGCCTGTGTCACATGACCCAATAAAACCAGAAACCAAGAAGTCCTTGGATTGCAGTGATTGGCTTGGTTAGTCAAGCTAGATATTGTGTGGACTGAAAATGAAGACAGTCATGTTCTCCAGTGGGCAGAGCCTTGACCAGAGTTGATGTTCTGAAACTGGGAAGAGATGGTGGGGGGTGATGAGTGAGCAGATGATGGGGGCGCCTCAGCTTTCTTCCCCAGTTCCCTTGGTGAAGTCTTGTCAGGGTGACATTTCTTGAAGGAACAGAAGCCCATCCCCAATTCTTTGACCCAAGGAAGGACTTGTATTTCCTGCTGCTCTGTCCTAGAGGAGTGGTAGCTCACTGGCCTTTGGATTGTTTTATTTATGCTAAACTCCATTTGCTAGAGCATTGCTTTTACCCCCCAATTTTGTCTTTATAAGAAGCTGGGATGTTTCCACTTTTCACTTCTTCTTCAAGAGGTGATAGTTACTTGTGCAATATAACCCAGTTCCAACACACACTCATATACACTTGCATGTGTGAACCCTACCACATGTAACATGCACATGCACTCAAGCATACACACATGCATAACACATGCAGACACGCGCACATGTGCACAAGCACATTCACATACACACATATGCACATTTTCAATTACATTCGCACATACACGCACACAATTTCATGTGCTGCTTTCTTCTGTAGACATGATCTTGTGTACTCTATGTTAATTCTTGTTTAACTGTTTTGAGAAGTAGTAGCTTCTGACTTCGTCTTCAGAAGCTGGAGAACTGTAACCAGTTAATTCAGTGTGTGGACTGATACAGTATTGCAGTAAGAAGGAGGATTTGAAAAGGGGAAGGGCTTAAGAAGTCTGGCACATACTTTGTATTGGTCCATCTGTTTTGCTTTTGTTTCAGGACAAGGTATCAAGGTATCATGTAGTGCAGGCTGGCCTTGTACTCACTCTATAGCCAGAGAATGGCCTTGGAACTTCTGATCCTCCTGCCTCTGCCTTCCAAGAGCTGTAATGACAGGTATTGCAACCATGCCGATTTTACGCTCTGCTGGGAATTGAACCCAGACTTTGTATGTCTCAACAGGCCCTTGGCCAGTTAAACTATAACTGCTGCCCCCAGCACACTGCTTTGTTGTTCTGTATTAACTAATGGTCCGGTGCTAGTCATGCAGTGTACATGGTGGAGAGTTCTGTTCTCTAGGGTTGGGCCTTGGGGATCATGTTCAGGGCTTTACAAAATGTGCATGGTGCCACTGAGCTACTGTTCCTGGGAGTGACCGTGTTCTTGTGGGGAGGAAAATTTCATATGTCATATGACAAAGTTTTTCTTAGGACTCTTAGGAAAAGAGTTTCCCCCTTTGAACCCAAGGCCTCATGTATGCCAGGCAAGTATTTCACCACTGAGCCACATCTTTATTAACCAGTTTGGTTGAGATTATTAAGCCAAAATTTTGACACTTTGGGATATTGCAGTGACTTATGGCAATTTAATAATTTGTTTTTGAAGAATATTTTAAAATATATACTATTGCTTATATGTTTAAATCATAATTTTTATGTTTACATATGTTATAGATTAATGGTAAAATTTTAAAGTACTATGTTAAGCAACAAAAAGTCCAGCTGTGGAAAAAAACTATCAATGACAACAAAGGGTCTCTCAGCTCCATTGTGCACTTCCCCGTTTCTTCCTGGTGGCAGCGGTCTTGGACAGTTGTCTGTGTGTCCTTTTGTAGAGATTCTGCATGTGTGTGGCTGTACACGTGCCTCCAGGCTCCTGTCTTTACACAGATGTGTATTTTGCACTCTTAACTGTGTGTCTGATCCTTTTTTTGTTAGCAGCATGCCTTGGAGAGTATTAAGCAAGGTTTAAACTTGTTCTCCAAGGCATGCTGCTGATTCTGAATAGGGAAGAGCAGCTGTCTGAAGTGTCTAGGTTGTGTATGCACTTCCGAGACAAGTTATCGCTTGGGGGGTTCTCTGTAGTCGTTACTCTGGCTCGGCATTTTTCTCTGATGGTAGAGTTGAATTCTGAACGAAGGCTAACGATAAGGCGACCTGTCTATTTGGATGCTTGATCAAGATGAAACCTTGAACTTTGAAGGACTGTTAGTTGTTGCAGCTCTAGGTCGTTGATCAAGTCGTTGATGTATCTATTATTACCGGGTGGGGGTGGGAAGGTGATATAAGAAAGCACTCTGTTGGGAAGTGCTTAGAAGCAGCAGCCTGGGCTTTCCAAAGGCTTTACAAAAATACACAATGGTAAAAAATGTGAAGTTGGTCTTCATTATATTCTTGAGATAACTGAGTGGGGTGTGTAGCTTAGTGTCAGGGTTCCTGCCTATCACTCACAAGGCTCTGTATTAACCCTTTACCCGCCCTGCAGCAACACTTATTAAAATAATGTGAAACTGGGGCTGGTGAGGTGGCTGGCTCAGAGGTTAAGAACACTGGGTGCTCTTCCAGAGGACCTGGGTTCAACTCTTAGCACCCACATGGCGGCTCACAACTGTCTGTAACTCCAGTTCCAGAGGATCTGATGCCCTCTTCTGACCTCTATAGGCACTGGGCTCACAGTTCACAGATATACATGTATGCAACACACACACACACACACTAACATGAAATATGTAGGCATAAACCTAGTGAGAGCTTTACACTGAAACATCATTTAGAGAAAGCCAAGAGAAACCTAGAGATTAGAATGCCCATTGTAGTTAAGATGTCAGCTTCCTTTAGACTGGGTTGTAGATTCAGAGCAAACCCACTTACAGTCCCCATCTGAATTTTGGTGTTTTGTGTTGTCACTTGATAATCTGGCTTCCACCACAGTTTATATGACAGTGTGAAGAACTAAGCAGCATCAAGGCAGCATTGAAGAGAAGACACAGCAGTGTAGCAGCTGAGCTGGAGCAGTGTGTTGCACAGGGAGAGGCAAGTGAACCAGGATCCCACACACATGTTGTCATCCGACTAATCACAGAGGTGGCATAATGGGTGTAGCATTAGGTGGATTGGTGTCCACATGAAAAAGAAGTCTTAGCCTCTGCTGTCACCAATCCAGAGGGACACTGTGGACCTTAACATGAAAGGCCACAAAAGCATTTAGTAGAAAACCCAAGGTCTTCATAACTATGGTAGAGGCAAAAATTTCTTAGGCCATCCAAGTCACTAAACACAAAGGAAATACATGAAGAAATGTACTTCATTGAAATCTGTCTTCCAAAGAATACCAACAGTTAAGACAAACTCGAGCAGAAATCAATATCTTCAAGGGTATTCATCTGATATGGGAAATATATGGACCATAAAGAGCCTTGAAGGCAGACAACATTAGAAAGACAACAGCAGAAGATTTAATCCTGGGCTTCACAGAAGAGATGGTGTGTAAGGAATGTAGGCAAAGATGTTGGCTTTAGACAGTCATCAGGAAAGTCAGACTGTAACCAGGATGTTACATCACCATACCTACCAGAGCTACCTTGCCAGATGGTCCCAGGATTTGCTGGAATTCTCATATACTACTGGTGGGACTGCGTAAGTACAGTCTCTTTAGAAATGGCACACCCACGCAAATGGAACTGTCCCATGGACACAGAAAGAATGTTTATAGCAGGGCTGTTCTTAAAAGTTCCTGTTGGAAACAGCCCAGGGAACTAATGGTGTATTCAGACATTGATGTTACACAGCAAATACAGCTGAACAGTCTACAGGTGCACACCACACTCTGGATGGCTCGCACAAACATGCTGAGTGACATAAACCAGACAGAGGAGTTACACATGTAGGCTGCCATTCCTATAAAGGTGAAATTTATAGTGTTATGAATCATGAAAGTAAGTGGTTCCTTTTGGAAGAGGAAGTGAGCGGAATGGAACAGACGGGCTTCTGGGCCAGAGAGACTGCTTGCTCATCGAGTAAAAGCGCTTGCCATGCAAGCGTGATGACCTAAGATTGATCCTTGGAACCCATGTAAAAAGCCAGATGTGGTGTTGCACATCTGTAATCTCAAGACTCAAGTACAGTGGGATGGGAGGTGGAGATGGGAGAATCTATTGGAAGCTTGCAGGCCAGCTAGCCTGGAGTACTCTGTACAACGGCAGAAGTGAGAGATCCTGCTCTAACAAGATGGAGGAGAGCTGAATGCTGGGAGCTGTGCTCTGATCCACATGCAGTTCAGTGTGTGCTGCCCCCACACACTCACTCAGTACTTAAATAAAGGATTTGGATGCCGCTGGTGTTGCCCTGGTAGCAGCTGGCGGTATTCACTGCGTATCTTTGACCTGTATGCTGTGGCCTTTCATTTTATATGTTCTGCTTGAATTATATGGGTGTATAAATACACACACACACACACACACACACACACACACAGATTCACGTACATACTCTTAACACACATGTATATATGCAAGCAGAAAAGCTGCATCCTGAGCAGACCACAAGGTGGGGATGTAAGTCAGCAGAAGAGGAAACAACACCCAACTTCTCTTGGCTGGGTTTTGAACCATGGGTGCTTTCCTTCCCTGAGAGCAAAGAGAGAACACAGAAATTAATTGTGCTTTTTCCTAAATGATAGGAAAGGATTACCACTGCTATCCAGTTCTCGCTTCCCCTGTCTGTGTGGATTGCAATCTGCCTGTCACTTTCATGCCTCCCTTCATGGGCTCCAGACTCTGCCCAGCCCAGTCTGCTTCCTGCTGTTTCTTCTCCCTCTCTGCTTTTCCTTCCTTTAAAAAAAAAACCTTAGGTATCTTTTTCATCCATTGCTTTTCCCCTTGGAAAAATTGGTATACACCCTTGTCTGTCTCCCCCTACTTTTCCTGCTCTTCCTCTCCCCCCTCATTTTCCTCTCCCCTTTCTTCGTGTTCCTCTTCTTCCTCTCTCCAGAGTCTCAAGTAGCCCAAGCTGGTCTTAACAACCACAGATAACCTTGAATCCCTCGTCCACCCGCCTCTTCCTCCCAAGTGCTGGGTTACACATGTGTGTTGCCAGTCCTGGTTCTTTGTTCTGTTCTTAATTTTAAAATAAAAGAGCTGTTTTCAATGTGTCTTTCTAATAGTTTCCACACAGTTTGCCACTTAACTTTTTAAAATGTATTTTTTTTTTAGCTGATATACCAAACTTCAAATTTTTCATGTTAATGGGATACCATGTAATATTTTATAGGTCTTTGTTTTCTGTCATCTTTTCTCTCTTTCCTTTTCTCCCTCTTTACAGGGAAATGATTTTCCTTTCCTTTTTATTTTTGGGGGAGTTCAGTGGGGCTCTCACTGTATAGCCCAAACTGAGCCCGAACATGTGACACTCCTGCCTCTACCTCATCAATCCTGAGATTATAGAAGGATCGCCATGCTTGGCTCTCCACTTGGATTTAATCCATGCTTATGCTGATGCACAGTGCCAACATATATCGCCTCTCCTTTCCTGTATGCCATGTTCTAAAGTCACCATTGTAATGTTGGCGTTTATCTTTGTCACAGTTACTGTTATTTATACTTATAAGTATGTTGCTATAAATATATTTTTCTGAAAACAGACTTGTATTATGTACAGGTCTCTGTAATTTACTTTTTTTAAATTTAAGTTTGGACATTCCTCCAAATCAATAGGTTTAACACAACAACAGCGAGTACTTTGCAGTTAAAAATCTGCAGACATTCTTGTAACCTCTGTCCATAATGTTGGATTGTTTTGTTTTCTTTTTTTTCTAATTATATACATGTCTAAGGCAAATTCCGTGGGCACTATGGCCTCTGTTTCTATAAGAGAGGGCCCCCAGGATATGTGTGTTGGAAATGTAAAGTGCTGCCATGTATATTTGTTAAAAATTGTATGGCTTGCCAGCAGTATGTGGGAGGGCTTATTTTCCAACCTGCTAGCCATCAGTGGGTGTCGTAGAACTTGGTAGGTTTTGTTAATCTATGGATGGAAAAAAAAGTCTGTTTTGCATTTCAGTACTTGATATTATAACAGCACAGTGATGACTTTGGGCATGGAAAATAAAGATCTCTACAGCTGCAGGTATCAATTTTAAATCGCAAAGGTCATTTGGCAATTGAAAAGGAGAAAAGTTGCAGTCTGTCAACAAGGAGGAGGAAAGAACTACTGTGCACACTATATATTAGCTCATTGTCTTTTTTTTTTTTTTTTAGTACGTTGAATACTTTTCACGCTTTGCTCTTTTTCTTCTGTATGTGTGTGTGCGCATGTGGAGATCATGGGTTGACACCTGGTGGCTTCCTCAAGCACCATCCACCTTATTTTTTGAGACAGGGTCTCTCACTGAATCTGGATCTCAGTGGTTCTGTTACAATGGCTGTCCAGCAAGCCCAGGGAGCCTCCTGCCTGAACGACCTCCGACCCTGGTGATTACAGGCATGCACTGCAATACCCTGCAGTTTTATGTTTTCGTTTTTTGTTTGTTTTAACATGGATGCTAGGGATTGAAGTAAGAGCCTCATGTTTGTGTGGCAAGTACTTTACCAACTGAGCCATATCCTCAGTCTCCCAAGTTCAACTTTTTAGTAAATAAAAGTTAAGAAATAAAAATTTAGGTAGGTAGGTAGATTAGATTAGATAGATCAATCCATTGATCGACCTTATTTTACCTCCACAGTCTGCAGAGGTGGCAAAGGAGGATTACCCTTTGGATTACAGAGGAGGATGGGTTACTGTGTGAGAGCTGAACCAGTGCTGGAGGAGGAGAACCAGCATCCTTTGATCTGACTTTTGTCTCTAGTCTCTCTTGATCTTGGTTCGCACCACTGTTGCCTATAGGAGTTGTGGTTTGTCTTTTTCTCACTGGCTTCAAGTACTTTGTCTTGCCTTTTGCTCTTTCTAACCTGTGGACAGGATTGCCCTATCGCACCAGATTGCCAATGTAGCATCATGTGACAGAACAGTGATTGAATATCACAGAATCTGGGTTTGAGTTTTAACTCCATTTTGTTTCCTGTAAAATAAAGATAACCATGACTCTGCAGCTTGTGAAACTGGAATGTGGTGGGTACATGGCAAGGCCCTCTATGAGCTAGAAAGCGCCCTGTAACCAGGAACAAGTGCTTGCGCCCACCCATCTTGGCAGAAAAGAAGACAATGCACGCCATTTAAAGAGGCCGTCTCTCTGCCTTTAACAGAACGTCCAGAGAACGCAGTAGTGGATGATGGCGTACAGAATTGTATGGCATGGGCCATAAACTCAGTGTAAGAAATTAGAAGGAGAGGAGGATAAGCCAGTGTGAGGCGAGGAAGGCTGAGAAGGCATTGGAAGGCATGGGACTTGCATGATCCCGAGAGAAGGAGCATAGTCGGTACACCATGCACCTCATTCTGCTGTGAACTTTTTAATGTATTTTTTAAGTCACTGTCTCCTTCTCTACTCCAGGCTGGCTCAGCACTCACTGTGCAGTCCTCAGACTTGCAGAACCCTGTCTCAGTTTAAGTGCTGGGATGGAGGCGCGTGCCACCCTGCCCACTTTACTTTGTGCTTTCCTGGCTTCTACTGCCCCAGAGCAGTAGCTTTCACACCAGTCTGTAGATTGGTGTCCAGTTGGTTGCATAAAAGTCACCCAAGGGGCCTTATAAATTTCTGAGTTCTGTCCCCAAGGCAAAAGGGTACCACTGTTAAAAGTACAGGCCACCATCTCACTAATTTGCATTTTAGGTGTGAGTTGGCAGAGTCAGTCTAATAAAAATTGAATTGTTTAGGTTGAAGTGATGGCTAGGTAGGTGGTCCTTGGCTCTGTGTGTATCGATTGTATATACATTACCACTTGACACCCTTAATTAGTCTTTTAGTGGCATATTTGCATTTTTATACACCGGTTGCCAAACAGATTTGTACCACTGTTGCTTGCCAGCCAGTGATTTTGTGAAACTACACATAGCATGCTTGTTTCCAGAGCAGTGCTAGTGGCACCATTAATGGAGCATTTTAGCATTACTTTATAAAGTAATGGAGTGGAAACTAGTGTGCTGAATACAGGGGGAAATGTTGAGGCCGAGTTAGACAAGTTAGACATGTGACATTTCTAAGTGCAAAATACGTATTGTTTGTTCATCTAATCTGGACCTTCTCTGGATATGCTGTGAAACTGTTGGCTTGTGAAGAACCATGTCAACAGAGAACAGAGGGCAGTGTCCAGAGATGTGGCTCCTCATCGTGTGTGAGCATCTTGGTCACTATTGCACACTTTACTTCTAACCATGTTTACAAGCATACATTGTGTATTAATAAAGTACCGAGTTACAGTTACTATTGGCCAGTTACTGTAGCTGAATTTCCCCCACTGACCAGCAGAGAGCGCTCAGTCACCACGAGGCTGGTAATATGATTGGTCCTCACAGAATGGAAAGTTTAGGATTTTGTGCCAGCTACTTCTTGCCTCTCTACTTTTAAGGTACCTGTGATGATTAGATATTTTAGCTAAAGAGCACTTTCTTTTGGTGTTGATTTTTAGATTGCAGATATAATTCTCAGGGATTATACTCTTGACTTCTGATATTTGGATTAGAAACCGAAATAGGTCCTCTGAAACCTTTCAGCAATCTGCATAGCTCTTCTACTATGAATTGTTTTGTTAAGATATTCATTTAATATGGAACTTTTTATTGATATCAAAAAAGGCAACCAAGCTGGGCTGTGGTGGTGGATGCCTTTGATCTCTGCAATCCAGAAGCAGAGACAGGTGAATTTCTGAGTTCAAGGCCAGCCTGGTCTACAGAGCAAGTTCCAGGGCAGCCAGGGCTACACAGA
>NW_021604783.1:1659540-1674617 GCF_004785775.1 Grammomys surdaster
GAAGGAGAGGGAGAGGGAGAGGGGGAGGGAGAGGGGGAGGGAGAGGGAAAGAGGGAGAAAAGGAAAGAAAAGAAAAGAGTAACTGCGGGATTTTAAAGAAAGAATAGGAAAGACTCCTGGGCTGAAAGAGGCTGATGGTCTGGGAGGCGGCTTCTAGCACCCTCACAGCCATAGGTCATGATGTGCAATAGCAGTTGTACTTGGAGTTCTTAGCAGCCAGTATATTGAAGTTTAAAAGGTAATGGGGAAAAAAAAGGCCCTTTCTTAAATTGTGTCAGTTCCCCCAAGTCACCCAGCTGAGTTTGTCAGGAGAAAAAATGGGATTGACTTAAAATTGGAGAAAGCAGTCGGAGGGTAGTACAGCTCAGGGTGGAGTGGGCACCTAGCGTGCACGACGCCCTCAGTTTGATTCCCATCACTAAGGGAAAAGGGAAAAAACAAAACAAAACAAAACAAAACATGAAACAAAGCAAGACAAAACAGAACAAAACGGTACTTGATTACAGTAGGTTTGAAGACACTGATGAAATGTCCCTCCTTAGATGATAGATAAGGAAACAATTTCCGTGTGAGTTGTTTATTCTGAGCTTGAACTCAGCAGGCGTTGCTTATTGAAATTAACAACACAAATATCTTGGGAACCACTGTTGGATTTGGCATTGTGTTGGGCATTCTTCACCCCTAGTGTATCCTTATGAGACTAGGTACTTAAGTCCTGTTCACTTCTCAGCCGTTAGAGTCTGCTCTATGGAAGCTATTCAGTTGAACGGATGGGTAGGTGGGCAGATGGACGGAAGGGTGGATGGACTACAGAGTCCGATACTGTGGCCTATCAGGCTGAAGGAAGTTATCTGTACATCCGCTGATCATGCCCTCGAGTGAGTGGTATTATTTGGGGTTTGTTTTTAGAAACTGTGTTGAACTTTGAATGCTAATGAGAAATTTCCTTTTTTCTAGTTGAGCTGACTCTCTCAGCTCAAGCAAGCCTGGAAACGTTCACCCCATTTATCCAGTCTGCTCCCTCAGCCCGGTAGCCTTAAATCAGTGTGCTGATTGTCTCTTCCTCACGGGTCCCTGTTGTCATTTTCCTTTCCCTGACTTCCTTTGCCACCCACCTCAATTACCGCACCAGCCTTGGCCTGCCTCCCCCCGCCCCCCTCAGCCGCTTTTCAGTGTAATCCAGTCTGCACATTGTTGCCAGAGTGTGTCTCTGAAGAATTTATGTCAGGGAGTCCATTTCTGATTGAAATTTGAGTCTCTGTGCATCTTTATGTCCATGGAGCAAAACCGCACAAAACGTTTTGAAAAAAGGAATTAGCCTTTCATACCAAAAGAGCGTTTTCACGTCTGTGGACAAGGCCAGCTAGAAACCTTTGTTGATGCAACCCAGCTCTCTGACACCCTAGAAATAGCTTCTCTGCTCCTAACTGTAAACCTCCCTGTGGTCTGCGAATGCTCAAACACTGATATTTTTTTTCCAGACAAAACAAACATTTTTCCATAGTCAGCTGACATCTTTTTGAAATGCTAAGAAAAGCTACTTCTTGGAATTCACTTCTTTTCAACTCTCTGCTCAGTAGATAAGAATGCCCTCCCTGTGAACTCTGACAGGTTCCAACTGAATTTGTCAGCAGAGAGATGGGTTATCTGTGTGCACCCTGCCTCGTGTTATTATGATTCAGTAACATACACTATCTTCTTGGGAGGCTGAGAGCAAAATCATGTTATGTTCTTATAAGTGATCATGAAACATTTTCAGGATTCTAATATACCATCATGTTTAATAAGTAATCCTATATTATTATAGATAAGGTCTATCTTCAAAGAATATAGGCAGAAGTTATTGATTTATTAAACTGTGTGTGCATGTGCACTCGTGTGCACACACACACACTCTCTTTCTCTCTCTCTCTCTCACACACACACACCATCCACCACATTGTAAGCCAGTATCACCAGCACCTGGAAAAGTGGAGGTTGAAGGATTGTTTGAGCCCAAGAATTCAAGGCCAAGTTGGCCTCAACACAAAAAAGAAAACAGGAGATGCCATGGCTGAAGCCCTGTGGTAGGGTGGGTTTGCTCCATGGTGATTTAACAAGGAAAATCAAGTCTGTTCTATCTCAGAAGCATAGTAATTAGCATGTCCTTTCTTTAATTTAAGAGATCTGACTTGTCACTGAGAAGGCAAGGTTGAGCTGGAAGATGTTTTACTGACAGAATTCCCTTTCAAAGTAATTCTCCCCATCTGCTTCAGAGCATCGGTCTTTGCTGCTAAGTCGTGAAGGCAGGTAGCAGTTGATTAGGACTTTTGTTTTAATTTCTCAAGATGAAAATTTTAAGTACAGTTCTCATGTTGGCTCCCTCCAGTCAAAGCCCTCAGTGGTTCCCAGCCCCATTTTTGTAAGCATTTCCTGAATGCTGCTTCTCCAGCATACTCTGTGGTTCCCTCTTCTGGGTGCTGGGGATATAAACACGACTGTCATGTGGCCTCTTTCCTCACAGAGCTCATAACTTAGGAAGGGAGGCAGATGAGTAAATAACTAGCTACAATCCTGCTTGATAAATGCCACATTCGAGGTCGTGAACAGAGTGCCATGGGAGTGCCAGCAAGTGATTGATTTGAGGAAAGGGGGATGGAGTGGGGATCAGGAAGGACTCAGCAGCAGAAATGACATTTGAGTTGAGCCTTAGGGGATGAATAGAATTTTGCCAGATGGACAAAGGGGTGGGGGTGGGGATACTCCAGACTCATGCAAAAACATGAGAGTGTGAAAGTTTGTGCCTTTATCCCAGTGGTGGTGAGCAGGATGTAGGACCCAGGCAGATGAAGGATGTGAAGTGGGGCGTCGGGAGATGCTGCTGCTGCTGAGACCATGGGACCATCTTTTAAAGCTAGCCCGGAACCTATAGTTCCAGGGAGTCCCAGAAGTTGTGAGCTCAGGAGATGATGTGGTGAGACTTTAGCTTTAGATTATTCTAGCATCAGAATGAGTCTAAAGGGAAGGCGAGGAGGGTCTGAAGCTAGGCTGTATTAACAGGGAACATGTTGGCTGTACATGAGGACAGGGAACCATCTCTGAGGAAGACCTCAGCCACTGCTGAGAGGTGGAAGAGGGATAATAGCAGCAGCAACACGAGGCCCTGGATGGCGAACTAAGCAGAGTCAAGATGGGGGGGAAGAAAAGCTTGTGGGGGAAAGGAGTGAATTTGACCTTGCCTATGCGTACTACTTGAGGATTCTTAAAGGAGACAGGCATCACAGGGCACCTGTGGGAAAGTCTTCAGCTTGGTGATTTTCTTGCAGGGAAAGGGAGAGGGGACATGCCTGTTTTTTGTTTGTTTTTTCAATTTTTTTTCTCCTTTTTTGCCCCTTGGCTTACTTTACTTATTCATGCACTATTCTTCACCCTTACTTCAGAGTCTGATGTGACTCTACTAAGGCCACCGTCTGCAGAACAGTAGTGACTGACAGCAGGAATCACCCTAAATGTATAGTAGTCTGCAAAGCCGATGAACTGCTTTCAGATACACAGACACATAGGAATGCTGAAGGTGCATTCCTGGTAGGTCGAGGACATCAGTAAACTAAGGAACAGCAACTCAGATGAGCAGGGAGCAGGGCGTGGCTTAGCTCTGGGAATTAGGTCATACTGGGAAGTCTATTCTCTGTATCATGTTTACTGTTGATACGAGCTTGTGCCTACATTTTCACTTTTATTTCCTGATAGGTGATTAAAGTATACACATACCACACACAAACTGCACATATAAACACAGCTGTAGTCCTAACTTGCCGTTTATTGAAGTTGCTTAAAATCACCTCACATTGCTGTATTTTTTCTTTTGTAATACTAATATCTTAATTTTGTCTGTGTGCACAAGTGTGTGCATATTCGTGCGTGTGTGTATGTGTGTGTGTGTGTCTGTGAATATGTGTGACAAGGGCTCAACACTAACCTTGGAGCAGTACCACTCAGTTGCAATATACTCACTGGAATGACTGCTCAGAGCTAGCCACTGATGCACTCCTGAGTCTCAGGAGATTTTTATGGTCTCTGGCCCAGGCTTTTGCAGTGAGCCACATACAGCTATGTGCGATTCATGCTGGCACTTGCAAGATGACTCGGGTGTTAATGGCTATGTTTGGATTGCAAATTGCCTGCTTCACTTCCCTTTTCATTTCTTTTTTCCTTGTCTTCAAAGCCAGGTGAAGTTAAGTGATTATCATACAGAGTAAGTGTGAAACCTCACATCTTGGGTTCTTGGGGCCAATCATGTAAAGTAAAGCCTTGAAGAACATGTCTATCTTTTTGATCGACTGGAAGAAAGTCATACTTGTATTTGACATGTTAATTGGCATATTTGAATAAGAGACCAGACCTGTGCTTAAAATCTTAGCCCAAAGAATCAAAACAGTCTTTGCATTTGGCCCAGGTTTTCTTGAAGGATATATTCTCTTTTTAGTTAAAAAATGAAATTAATAGAATGTTGGGATATATTTATTAAAAATAATTTAATACCTCCTAGTAGACAATGCAGTCATCAGTATATTGAAAACAGTTAATTTATTGAAAAAGATGTTATTTCCCAGGCACTGTATTCAGTAGTTTGCACACATTATTATCGCCTCTTTTAACACACACACACACACACACACACACACACACACACACACACACACACACAAGTGCATGAGAATAGTAACTACAAGAAGCTGTGTGTTATCTGGGCAACATTTTGGTCAGATTGTACAGTTTGTTTTTCTTTATCCCTATTGATTAAAACAGTGCCTACCAAATAAGTATTGAGGAAATCGTTTTTGAATACATAAATCACTCTAGTTAATCTGTGCTGAAACTTCTTGAGGTAGATGCTACTGTCCACATATTGCCAGTAAGTGACATGCCTGTGGCTATTTGCTCTACACTGGGGAGCAGGGTGCAGCAGAGGGGAGGTGGTTTTCATCTCCACTTCCTATCCAGTGATTAGAAAGCTTAACTATATGGAAGGCCAAACAGTAGGGTAGCAGTTACTTCTAGACAACACAAGAGATTCCATCAGGGCTTGAAGAATGACAAGCAATGGAGAAATGAGTGAGTGCACACAAAATCACCCCGAGAGGACCTGCACATAGCAGTTGCTTAATCCACCGTAGCTATTAACTGCTCTGCTACTCCTACAACGTCACCACCATCCCTCTCCCAAGTTCCACAAGAGCAGCAGTGTGAATCCCATGCAACCTGGCATTGGAACAGTCCGAGGTAGTTTCCTGGACAACACGATTCTTACATCCTTTGGACAGGGAGGCAGTGGCAGGAAATACGTTCTCTATCCTTAGATGGGAGACCAGGATGTGTCCTGCAAGAGTGAAATGTGGATTGCTTCAGGGGTTACTGATCACAGTAGACAGTCACACAGTGTGACTGTTTTGACTGTAGTCACGGAGTTGAATTGGAACTCTGCATGTGTTTCTGTGAGCAACCAAGCACCCTTTAAGGGGAGACTTTATTGCTGTTTTATGCTATAATCTGTATTATTAGTATTATATTTTCATGAAAAATATTTGTATTTTTATTTGTATGAAAAATAATATTTCTGCCTTCTGTGTCACAAAGCCTGTAAAACAAACTTGGTTGTGATAAACAGGCAGCTTCCCAACAGCCTTGTGGTTTTGAGACTTAACAACCTAATTTACCAACGTCTCTGGAGGGCTGGTAGGTAGGGCCATCTTTTCCTCATGCTGTGTAATTGTCTAGGGATCATAGCATAGCCTCAGATCTCTTACAGCCCTGGACATGGTTCCTAGAATAAACTAAGAGTGAGATAATTGTGAAGATGGTTTTGCAAAGCTTGCCAGACTGGCCAGCTCCGTGCTGTGGCAGTGATTTTCAGCCAGGTTGTGTTTTATGAGATATGTAATATATTTGCTGTTGTTCTCAGGTCCAGCCTGATGAGTGAAGAAGCAAAGCGAGGAACTCCCAACCCTTGGCTCTGTGAGGAGCCGGAGGAGACCAGAGGTTTGGGTTTTGATGAGATCCGGCAACAGCAGCAGAAAATTATTCAAGGTACTGATTATTCCAGGACTGTGGGGCACAAACCAGGCTGTTCTGACCCTATCGTTCTATTCTTGACTATTCTTTATCTCTACTGAAAACTAGAGTCCAAATGATTGTTGCTGTAAAGCTCTTGACTTTTTTTTTTCCCTCAAGCTGCTTGAGGCAAAGACTTCTTCATTGCTGCTTCTGACTCGGTGGTCGTAGGCTTGTCCTTTTACCCTCGAGTTCATCTGGACCATCAGATTGTTGTTTCCTTTTTATTTGTAGCTTCCACCACATTTGCTTTAAAGTGTGCTGTTTTTAAAGTTTCTTACTTTTTAAGATTTCGGAAGTAATATACTATTGCAATGGGTTCAGGCAAGATTTGGGACAGACAAGATAGAGAGTACTCTGTGCTGCATCTCCAGTCTCAAAACTAGAAGTAGATTGGTATGTGTGTCCACAGTCCTGCTTGCATTACATCTCTGCGTATGTTTAGTATGCATCTGTGTATATATTTAGTATATATCTATGTGTTTGTTTAGTGTAAGGTCACATGTCTTATGTAATTAGGACCATGAGGTACATAGCTATCTCACTATGTGAATCATTCCATAGTTTTCAACTTAATGTTATGTTTTTTTTCCCATGTCAGTATGTATGCTGCTCTTTCTATAGACTGAAATACAATCGGCATTGCTATAAGCAGCACATATTTGATATGTAGGATTAGGTGAACTTTGACACGGCATACACACGTGTGCATGCAACCCCGGGCACACACATACACACATGCATGCATGTATGTATGAAGAAAGCATCACTGGAATCAAGATAGTGCCCACAGCTCTCAGAAGCTCCTTCTTCACGTGCCTCTGAGAGTCTTTCTGTTGTTTCTCCCCAATTCCTCAACAACAGCTGATCTGTTTTCTGTCGCGTTAATTGGTTTCTATTTTCCACAGTTTCATGGGAATACACTTATTCAATATCTACTCTCTTTGCGGAAAAGGGATCTGGCTTCTTTCTCTATGGATAATTTGTAAATGCATCTGAATTGTCACGTGACTCTTCACATGTGCTGATTTTTTTTTTTTTTTGGCCTAAGATGTCTTTAGCAATAGTTATCTCTTCCTCTTTCATTAACTTGTAAGATATTTTCATATGTTCCCTCACTGTTCTCTTCTCAGATAGCTTTGGGTTTTGTTTTCAGAAGGAAAACAAGTTTCCGTAGGATCTTGCAAGGGTGGCTGACTGGATGGTGTCAAGGTGACAAGTGTCTCTCTGTAATAGTTTTCAGACTGCAGATGTTCTTAAGTCCAGTTGATCAGTATTTTCCTTGTGAGATTTATGTTTTGATTATATCGAAGAAAACATTCAGTAGGTTAAAGCCATAAGATTTATTGCCTTTTTATCTCTAGTAATTTTATAATGTCAGGTTTTCACATCGGGACTCTCTGATCTCTTTTGAATTGTTTTATAGGCACAGATGCGTTTTCCATTTGGATATCTTTTTGGCTTAGAGCCATTAAAAAAAATAAAATAAAAAGAATGCTTTCACTACTGAATGTCAAAAATAATCAAATGGCCATGTACATACATACACGTGTATACATACATGGCCCTGTTTCTATGCTCTACTCTCCTCCACTAGTCTGTTTGTTTTAAGTGGGGCATGAGCGTTTGTGTCTGATCACTAAACCAAGCGACACACAACATCTGACTTTGTTCTTTTTCTCAGTTTTTTGGCTATTTTGGGCATTTGGTTTTTTCACACTTCTATTTGAATTTTAAAGTCAGCTTTGAATTTTTTTTGTAAAAAATGTCATCGAGTCATCTGTAATTTTGATTAAGATTACACTTTTAGGTTATTTCAAAGAGAACTGATGTGACATCAGCAAGAATCTTCGAATCAATAATCTGGACTATCACAAGTAAACCCCATGTAGTCTTTAATTTTTCTTAGCATTGCTTTTGAGTTTTCCCTACCCATGCCTTACATGTCCTCAGTCAGACTTATCCCTACGTATTTTACACTTTTATTGTGAAGAGCGTTTTAACTGTCCAGTGTCTGATTATTCCTCATTATAAAGCTGCTCTCTGTATCTGTGTTGTCTGTGGGTCATGCAGCTTTGCCCACTCTCACTAGTGTGCTCCAGGAGCTTGTTTGTTGTATTTTTTGTAGGGTTTTTTGACACAAGTAATTATGCTGTCTATGAGTAAGACAGTTGTATTTTCTAATTTCATTACAGATAGCTTCAATTTCTTCTTCTTGCCTTATGTATTTGCTACAACCTAGTACAGTTTTTAAAACAAATAGACATTCTTGCCTTGTTTCTGTTCTTCATAGGAAATGTTTTTTTGAATCCAAGTTTGGATCTTTTTTTTCTTTTCTTTTTTTTTTTTTTTTAGTACTAGATATTTTTGAATTTTCTAGAAATATTTTTGTGAGTGATTGTAGGATATAGTGATATTATCTGGGTCATACTTTTATTTTTATATTTTAAAAATGTTGTGTGTGTGTATGTGTGTACAGTATGTAGGGGCACGCATGCCATGGTGCACATTTGAGATCAGAGGACAACTTTGTGGATTCGGCCCTGGAGTCGAACTCAGATCAGCAGACCCATGAGGCAAGTGCTTTTCCTAGCTGAGCCATCTCACTGACCCTGGGTCTTGCTTTTAAAGACAGATGAAAGAGGTGTTTAAAATGTTTTAAAGCATAGATCAGCAAACCCTGGCCTGTGAGCCAGATCTTATTTTCATATAGTGTTGAAGTCAAAAACAGCTTTAAATTTTTTAAATGGTAAAAAAATAATCAAAAAAATATTTTGTGACTTGTAAAAATTATATGAGATTAAAAGTTCAGGGCTCATAACTTCAGTTTTATGGGAACACGGCCATGCTCACTCACTTACATAATAGTTACGTTCCCTCTCGCAGTGGTAGAGTGAATGACTGCTTTAGGGGCCATATGAACCACAAAGCCTCAAATGCTTCCTCTGCGGCCCCCACAGATCGTGTTTGCCTCTGGTCCAGAGGTAATTCATACACTGCCGAGCCCACACCACTCTGGATATTCTGCTTGGTGCTCTAGGAGCACTGAGGTCATCGGCTTGGTTGGGTTTAGAGCATGGTTCTTCTACCTTTGAAGTGACCCAGCTCTGGGTGTCTTTCTCAGTACTTCCAAGCTCTGAGTGACACCGGCAAGGACTTGGTGCAGCTGCCTTGCAACACCACAGGGCTCTCTCTCGGTGCGGCTCTCTTCACTGCAGCACACCAGCTGTTGACCCCTTTGGACCCCCGATTCAAGATGCCCCCTGGATTCCACTTGGACTTTCTAGCTCGTCACCTTGATGGAAACATTCACAAGGCAGCAGTCTGGGCATACTCAAGTATGGCTCCTTTGTCTCCTCCTCTCGGAGATCTGGCCTTGTCAGCTGATGTATGTTTCTTGAAATATGGATTTGAATATTTTGCCTGTTGTCTCTGCTCCTTGTTCATCTAGACCAGAAGGAAATCTGGTCCCTGTCAGTCCATCCTGACCAGAAACAGGAGTCTAATTCTATTTTGGACTCTCTTCACAATGAAATTACCGAGTAAACAAAACACTGGCTCTCCTTGTCTTTAATTTTGCATACTTCACCCATTACCGTGTTTGACGGGAAGTGAGCAGATGAAAAGCAACCCAGCTTAACTCACAGCACAATTCACACACAGCGCTTTGCTCTGAGTTGACATGGCTTCTGGGAGGACTGCCTAGCCCTTATACAAATGGACCTTCCTGTCATTCCCATTTGCCAAGGAAAGCTGTTTTCAGTCAGGAAAAGCATTTCTGTCCCTGAGAATGTGATGCACTGTGGGTTGGTCAGGTTTTGTGTGAGTCTGTGCCCTGTATGCTTCTTTGTGGCATCTCTAAACCAGAGTCTCTCTCCCACAGAGGTTCCCACCCCTTGCCACCCTGCTGGGCTTCAGCTCTGAGTTTTAGGACAGGTGGCCTGGCCTGTGTATTGAGTCATTTTATTTTCCTGCTCTTTCTTGCTGCTGTGATTTGAAATGCTGGGTCCCTTGTAGTATTGCTGTATAGCAAGCTGTTTATCAAGCCAAACACAAACATGAAAGTAGTCTTTACCCCAGATGCTTCATAGCTTTCCTGTGCTCCAGGAACCTCTTGATGTGCTGTGGGTCTACTTCATTGTTGGGGCCTATACTAGATAAAGAAGAGTCAGAAAAAGCCATTTCTGATTGCATTTTGGCCTTTGTCTTAGGGGTTTTACTGCTGTGAACAGACACTATGACCAAGGCAACTCTCATAAGGACAACATTTAATTGGGACTGGCTTACAGGTTCAGAGGTTCAGTCTATTATCATCAAGATGGGAGCATGGCAGCATCCAGGCAGGCATGGTGCAGGAGGAGCTGAGAGTTCCACATCTTCATCTTTAGGCTGCTAGGAGAAGACTGGCTTCCAGGCATTTATTCCAACAAGGCTTCACCTCCTAATAATGCCACTCCCTGGGCCAAACGTATACAAACCGTCACAGCCTTTCTGTACTTTAGTGTGGAGACTTAGAAACACTCTGGAAATTATCCCCAAATTATTGGTAGATCATAGACTTGAGGACAGTGAATACCGTTCTTGCTCAACCTAGAAGCTGGGCCTTGTGACAGCCAGTTACCTAAGGTTAGCCCAATGCTTAAGCAGTAGTTTGGGATGTACATAGACCTTAGTAGAGGTAACTGTGGTGATGACAGTACGTTGGTCTCCTGAGGATCAGGATAGAGCAGAGGAAGGAGACAGTTGTCAGTGCTGGCTGCTGTACCCAAGTCAGACCACAGGACCTGAGTGTGCTCCCCGCCCCCGACCCCCACTTTCTTAAGAGTATGTTGGTGAAGTTCCTAAGTCAGCATAGTTTGGTCTCCATTATTTTTCAGCTGTTCTTTCTAGGTTTCAGCATTTGCTACAGACTTCCTGGTCCCTCTGCTGGAGCCTGACCTCAGAGTCTTGTACATGTCGGGCAAGCTGATTCGAATTTCTAGCCTCTTCCTTTTTGTTGTTAACATGGTGATGGCCTTTTGCTCTGTGAAATTTCAAACGTAGTAGAGTAACTTGTGTTCCTTGCCTCATCGTGCTTCAGTAATTATCTCCCCATAGCTAGCTTGGTTTTATGTGTGTTCCCAGATACCTACCTCCAGGATTGTGTCTATGTATATATACAGATATGGCGCACATACACATGCTTTTCACACATGTGGAGGCTAAAGGTCACTTTGAGTATTGTTGTTCAGGAACTGTCTACCTTTTTGCTCCTACTGGGACCATATGCCTGCCAGGTAGCTAGACCCAGAGATCTCCTGTCTCTGCTACCCCAGTACTTGGATTATAAGCACATGCATGCCACAACACCTAGCTTTTACTGTGGACTCTCGGGACTGAACTCTGATCCTTATGCATATGTCCTGGGATTATTTTTATAGTGAACCCCAGACATTATGTCATTTTAATGGTGAATATTTCAGAATATTCTATCTAAATACCATAAAATATGTTTATAAAATACAAGGACATTTATATACGTGTGTGTGTGTGTGTGTGTGTGTGTGTGTGTGTGTGTGTTTATATGCACATGTGAATCCAGATACCCGTGGAGTCTAGAAGAGAGTGTCGGATCTTCTGGAGTTACAGGTGATTGTAAGCTACCCAGTGTGGGTGCTGGGAACTGAATTCGAGTCCTCCATAAGAACAGCATGCACTTTTAACCTCTGAGCCATCTCTCTGTGCCCAGGACTGTTTTTTAAAAACTACAAGCAATTACCACTCCTGCCAAGTTAGAAATAATTACACAGTCCAGTCAAATAGCCAGGCAGTTTCCTATCCCTGATTTTTCTGTAGTATTTCCTCTGGACTCCTTGGTTCAGGGTATGAATGTAGGCTATCCATTGTCACTAATAGGTACATCTCTGAAGCGTCTTAACAGTATGAACGATCCTTTTCAAACTATTTTATTTTTCTGTGCACTTTCTTTGTTAAGCAGGGTTGTATACTCTGTGGTTTCCCCTTAGCTAGTTCTTGCAGTGCATTCCCCGTAAGTTGCTCAGCATATTCTGTGACCTAGATATTTTCTGTAAATTGGTAAGATTTAGTGACTTGCTTAGAATTGGGCTTGTTATTTTTGGCATAATACTTTCTGATGACTGTCCCTTTGTTTTTTATCTACCGCCACCAAACTGTCCTCCTGCAGTTGAGTGATTCATATTTAGAGGATGGCTTTCCTGAATGTCTAAATATAGGAAGTATCCACACACCTAATGGTTCCACAGGGACTCTCAGAAATGATCGTGTTAGTGCTCCGACAATAAATTAGCACACATGTGGTGACATTACTCACATTGCTACAGTTTGAAGAGCAGAAGTTCAGTTTGGGTCTGCAGGGGCTCAGATCAAGGTGTCAGCTGACTACATTCCTTTCTGGAGGCCCAAGGGCAGAATCTGTCCCACTGCCTTGTCCAGCTTTTAGAAGATCCCCGTTTCTTTGGCTCATAGCTCTGTCTTCAAGGTCAGCAACTGCATCTCATTAACCCTCTGTCATGGCTCCCCCTAACAGGCTGGACAACCTCTGCTTCTCAGAGCTAACAGAATTGTATCGGGTCCACCTAGATTCCCCAGCCTCATCCCCTATCATATACCTTCATCTTCACCACATCTGCAAAGTTGCCTTTTTTGTGGAAAGTAACATGGTTGCATGTTCCAGGGATTAAGACTTGGATATCTTGGATGTGTTGGTGTGTGTTTGTGTGTATGTGTGTGTGTATGTATGTGTGTGTGTCTGTCTGTGTCCCTGTATCTCTGTGTATGTGTATATGTATGTGTTTATATCTCTGTGGGTGGGTATGTATGCACGTACACACGCATGTACGTGCTTTATTTTTTCCATGGTGATCCTGTGTGTTAAAATCTTCACCACTATAAAGTTGAAGAATGACTCAGGGTCTGGTATGTTGCAAATGTCTCATTGTGAGACCCATTACCAAGGCATTAAGCCTTGGACCCTGTGACAGAGTGAGGTAGATTATGGAGAATGAGCTGTTACAATGTCCCATTTCTGCTGTTTGTAAGTAGATTGTTTGCAGTGAGTCCTGACGTATTTTTGTTGGAAGAAGGCTTTTATTTTGCTTATTACTAAATGATGAAACCATTGCTTCTCAGAAATATCTGTTTATAGCTCAGAGAAGCTCGGGTGATTGGCATGATCATTTTGAACTGCCCAGCATCTTTTGCATCTGGGTTGTGGGATGCAAGTTGACTGTGCCAGAGTTACACACTGTGGAGATGCTCTAGTTGATGGGAATCACAGGAGTAGGAAAGTTTTTCCTCTCCTTTCTGATGTACATTAGGGAAAACTTTAGGAGGTAACAACCTTGGGAGAAAAGGTTAGCGTAGCTATTTTTCACCGACAATTTGTGTTCTGACTGAACGAAACAATGTCAGCGCTTCAGTGTCTTTTCCTAGCTGAGGATCTCAGAGGCTGTTGCTTTCCGCTTACCATCCATTTTCCCATCATTTCACAATGCACTGATCCTCAGTCCATCTATGGATTATTCCTTGGGTGCATTTGGACTTCTGCTATAGCGTAGACGTCCCTTTGCAGTGCGAGCTTGATGATAGATTTATCTTGGAGGCCATCCAGGAGGTTGCTACTAAGGACCAAGAGGACCTCATTATAAAGTGATTTTGCTGTAAAATGGTTCCTTGGAGTGGTCCCTAGACACAGCAGGCTGTTTATAGCCTTTAAAAAGTACGCTGTGTCAAAAAGTGTCACCAAGAGGTCCTTGCCTCACACCTTAAGTTTAAATAAATTCTAGGTGAATCAAAGGGCTAAGTATAATGGTTTAATTCTGTAAAAAAGAGTTATACGAAACTCTAAGTACATGTTAGTGAGCTCCTGAGTGAGACTTTGCGGCTCTGCTTTCACAGATAAGCCATTACATGAAGGAGTCATTTTAAAAATGAACTGGGAAGCTGCTGCTGGCAAATGGCCCTTGGGCGAAGTGTAGACCTTACCCCACAGTCCCTGCTCAAGGCGCCTGGAGGCGAAGGAACAAGGCTTTTGCAGAGATGTCACCAAGATGACCCACTTTGAAGACACATTGACTTTTAAAGATAGGATCTTGAATAGCTTGAGTTTAACTACCTTTTTCTTTACATTTTAATACTTGAGAAGAAAAAAATCAGTTCAAACAATTTTTTGGTAATTCACGCAACTTTTATATCTATACATCTATATCTACACACACACACACACACACACACACACTCACATACATATTCAGGGAAAGAGAAATTCACAGGCAAGGTTCAGTGTAGAAAGCTCTCAGAGATTGGAGCTATGAGGGATCGCCCAGTAAGAAGTTACGAAAACTCACAAGAAGATAGCAGAAGTAATCAGATCTGGGACACAATCAGTAAACAGACTGGGATTGTCAGCAAGGAGCCCCGACCTCCAGGGCTGAGCAGAGCTCAGTGGACAGTCGTGGGATTTTAGTTCCTGTCAGAGTGATGCTGCTTCTTAGTATGCCAGGGTAAACCCTCATGATAAAGCACCTCACTGGTGCTCACTTATCAAGCACCCAAGGAGGAGATGTGTAGGGAAGAGTCCCTGATCTCTGGGTGCTGCTGTACTTCAGAGGGATTGGTCATTGATTAAGGGAAGAGTAGGGAGTTGGGTGTGTATGCAGTGGGAGAGCGCATGCTTTGCATAGAACATCTGGGGTTCAATTCCCAGGACCTACACTCCAAAACAGAAACAGGCATAACTTCTTCCTGAGGGAGAGACACACACAGGGAAGAAGGCTGCAGCCAGGAAGTAAGTATGACCTGGTATCTTAGTTACATTTTTTGTAGCTGTGGTAAAAGCAACTTACCATGACAAAAGCAACTGAAGAGAGAAGGGGTTTGTGCCACTTCACAGTTGCAGGGAAGCTCCTTTGGAGCTTGAAGTACCTGGCTTTATGGTGCTCATGGCCTCACGGTGCTCATGGCCTCAC
>NW_021604783.1:1675017-1720740 GCF_004785775.1 Grammomys surdaster
CATGGGGCTCATGTCCTCACCGTGCTCATGGCCTCACTGTGCTCATGGCTTCATGGGGCTCATGGCCTCACTGTGCTCATGGCCTCACTGTGCTCATGTCCTCACCGTGCTCATGTCCTCACTGTGCTCATGGTCTCACGGTGCTCATGGTCTCACGGTGCTCATGGCTTCATGGGGCTCATGGCCTCACGGTGCTCATGGCCTCACTGTGCTCATGGTCTCACCGTGCTCATGGTCTCACCGTGCTCATGGTCTCACCATGCTCATGGCCTCACTGTGCTCATGGTCTCACCGTGCTCATGGTCTCACCGTGCTCATGGTCTCACCGTGCTCATGGTCTCACCATGCTCATGGTCTCACCGTGCTCATGGTCTCACCGTGCTCATGGTCTCACTGTGCTCATGGCCTCACTGTGCTCATGGTCTCACCGTGCTCATGGTCTCACGGTGCTCATGGCTTCACGGTGCTCATGGTTTCATGGGGCTCATGGCTTCATGGAGCTCATGGTCTCACCGTGCTCATGGTCTCACGGTGCTCATGGCCTCATGGTGCTCATGGCCTCACTGTGCTCATGGCCTCACTGTGCTCATGGCTTCATGGGGCTCATGGCCTCACCGTGCTCATGTCCTCACGGTGCTCATGGCTTCACGGTGCTCATGGCTTCATGGGGCTCATGGCCTCACGGTGCTCATGGCCTCACTGTGCTCATGGCTTCATGGGGCTCATGGCCTCACTGTGCTCATGGCCTCACCGTGCTCATGTCCTCACCGTGCTCATGGCCTCACGGTGCTCATGGCCTCACGGTGCTCATGGCCTCACGGTGCTCATGGCCTCACTGTGCTCATGGCTTCATGGGGCTCATGGCTTCATGGGGCTCATGGCCTCACGGTGCTCATGGTCTCACTGTGCTCATGGCTTCATGGGGCTCATGGCCTCACCGTGCTCATGTCCTCACCGTGCTCATGGTCTCACGGTGCTCATGGCCTCACGGTGCTCATGGCTTCACGGTGCTCATGGCTTCATGGGGCTCATGGCCTCACGGTGCTCATGGCCTCACTGTGCTCATGGCTTCATGGGGCTCATGGCCTCACTGTGCTCATGGCCTCACCGTGCTCATGTCCTCACCGTGCTCATGGCCTCACGGTGCTCATGGCCTCACGGTGCTCATGGCCTCACGGTGCTCATGCACAAGGAGCTTCCCTTCTTACATAGTCTGGAACCCGGGCCCATGTTAAGGGTGAGTCTTCCAACCTCATGTAACCTAAACAAGGGAATCTCATCTAGGCCTGACAGAGGCTTGTCTTCTAGGTGATTCTAGAAGAATCTATGAAATTGATAATCAGTTTTAAGCATCACACCTCGTGCAGAGGAAAAAAAGCCAAGGGCTCCAGGAAAAGTTCCAGAATAACCAAAAAGATAAACAGAGAGGCAGTAATTTGATTTCAGCACAAGGGATGTGTTTTAGGGAAGAGCCTTGTTGAAGCATTATTGCTTAGCTGCATGTGTTCTTATATATGTTTCCTAGACTTAGTAAGAGTGGATAGATTGAAGTCTTGAGGATTTCTTTCAGTGCGTTGAGCTTACCTTCCATAAACCACATAGTGCTCAGGATCTGCAGGTCCCTCCCGCTTCAGGTAGCCTTGCGCCGCCGGAGAGAACCACCTCTATAAGATGTCTTCTGACTCCAACACATGTGTACCTATGTGTATGCATACCCTGTTATTGTTGATTTATACATGTTCTGTTTGTATTATATACTAGAGGGTTAAATGTCAGTGTTGCCAAATTTAATAAAATTTCCATTTCATACATGAGTAATTAATTTATCAGGAAATTATTTCTGTCTGAGACGTGAAGTAAGTATTAAAATTGTTCCGATAATGCCACCAATGCCACTTTTGTTATATGTTGGACAGCGTCAGTTGCCTGGAGAGATCTCTGTGTGTGTGTGTACATGTGTGTGTGTGCCTGTCTGTCTGTCAATATGTGTGTTATGTGTATTTATATTAGCTTTAAAGTGTTTTCTTTTGACTTTTAGTCAGTTGTTTTTCCTTTTCTTTCAGAACAGGACGCGGGTCTTGATGCCCTTTCCTCTATCATAAGTCGCCAAAAACAAATGGGCCAGGAAATTGGGAATGAACTGGATGAACAGAATGGTAAGAACGAGTCTGAGCTTGATCACATATTCACTCAGTCAGTCGCGGTTCCGTGGCACAGAGGGTCTGCAGTCAGTAGTCTGCAGTGACTTATTGCGCCTGTGGTGATTTGTGGACAGTTTACATTGCCGTTTTCAAATATGATATAAAGAAGTGTCATTAAAACCTTTCTAGTCCTCAGTGACTGCTTTAATTAATTTTGATTTTTATAGCCCTGGTGGTCTTGAACTCACTATGCTGATCAGGCTATCTTTGAATTTGCGTTGTTCTCTTCTGTATCTGCTTCCCAAGTGCTGAGATTGTAGGCATATACTGACCATAGCTGGCCCTACTGTTTTGACAAATAACTTATGATCTATTTATTCCAAGAGCTTTTCTTCTCTGTGGAAGATGTGAAATTGCTCAGTGTTTGGTACCTTGATACAAAGCATAAGAAAGCTGTGTTGGGCCTCATCTCATCTCTGCACCCAGTGGAGTTTGCTCGCCTTTCATCATAAATGACCAGGTCATGGGGCAAAAACAGTTTGAAGATGTCTGTTCAGGCCTTGATGTGACAGAAGTGGTTTCAGACGGAGGACTTGTAGGCTACAGTGGTCTGGAGCCTTAGGACTTGAAGGCTTTTGTGCTTGGGTTATGTAAGAGGTGAGAACCTGACCAAGCATAGCAAGAGCAGAGCAGGGTACATTCAGGAAACAACCAGCGCTCTCACCATGAGGGGTCCAGTCAGAGAAATCAAGAGGCTTCAGTGGTTTGTGAGTGACGACTGTAAGTCCAAATTAAATGCATATAACCAGAAATGCCAATGAGAGGTCCAAATGGAGACATTGAGTCTGCGGTAGCATCTTAGAGAGTAGACAAGACAAGAAGTTGGAGACGCCACAGCATAGATGTGATGCCCTGGCCCTAGTTATACTCTTGTCCACAGCATGTTGTGTATTGTGCGTGAGGGCAGGTAGGTGATGTCATCACTGCTTAGAATGAGGCTCAGAGGTGCAGAGAGACCTCTGAATGCCATATCTTTTATAAAAGGTGGAACTGAACTTGTTTTCTGATATGACTCCTTTTCTGTGGAACCAGCTTCCTCAGCAAGGAAGTCAGGGTAGGGAGGCAAAGGAGCTGTGAAAGGCTCTGAAGTTTCAGCTTGGGGACAGTGCCATAGTGGAGTGGCTTCTGAGGAAAGTTAGCGTCATGTGTGGGTGTGTGTGCAAGTCCTGGTAGTGGATGGAGTCTCTCTCTGCAGGGAGCCTTGCACTTGCCAAAACCATACAACAGGCGCTCCCCTCCTTGATCCCAAGGAGGAATGTGGTCATTGTTCCCATGGTTTCAGTCCATTTCTCTATTATAAATAAACAAACCCAGCTGTTGAGCATCTGTCACATGCAAATAGACACATAAGCAAATGGAGAACCCTCTGTCTCTACAGTCCTAAGGCAGCTTGGGAGAGCATC
Organism: Grammomys surdaster; assembly: GCF_004785775.1. NCBI lineage: Eukaryota > Metazoa > Chordata > Mammalia > Rodentia > Muridae > Grammomys > Grammomys surdaster. The sequence continues at coordinate 1,678,622 of NW_021604783.1, forward strand.
GCAGTGAGGGGACAATGTGTTCCTTCTCTTGCTACTGACATGAATAGGCCACTTACTGATTTGTGTTTGATCCAGGCATTGCTCAGTCCCTTCACTGTGCGACAGTATTAGTAAGATAATAAGCTTTACTTAAAAAGCTGTGGCTATCTGTTGTTTATTTTTTTTAATCTCAAGGAAATTTGCCTGTTTGGGGCAGAGAGGCTCTGGCCTGAACTGATGACCATGTCTTCCTGTGGCATATGCAGGCCACAGTGTCTGTGGGTACGTGACTGAGGATGAAAGATGCATGGTTTTGTGTGGGACTTACTACCTTCTCAGGTAAATTTGCCACGTTTCCCAGCACAAGCAAGCATACCAGCATGCCTTTGTCTTTGGTTCAGTGGCTACCAGACTTTGCTGCAAATTAGAATTACTTGTAGAGCTTTAACACTCCTCAAAGCCTAGGCTGTGTCTGCATTAGCGCTCGATTACTGTTACAGTATTATCACAAAAGTAGAGGCTTAAAATAACACAGACATAGTGTCTTATGGTTCAGTAGCATACAAGTCTGACTTGAGTCTTGCTGGGTGAAAACCAATATATCAACAAGAGATCAACATTCCTTTCTGAAGGCTCTAGGGATGGATTGGTTTCCTTGCCTTTTCCAGCTTCTAGTGGCCACCCACATTCCTTGGCTTACTGTCCTTTCCATGTTCCAAGCCAACAACAATACTGTATCCCCAACGGCTTCTAGTGCTGCCTTCCCCTCCACATTTGAGGACCCTTGTGCTTACATTGTACCCACCCAGACAGCTGGGAAAAGTCCCCTTAAGGCCAGCCTATTGGAAGGTTCGGTTTCACCTGTAGCCTTGATGAGAGGTTCTACTGTCTACCATAGAACTTTAGCCACGTAAATCTGAATGTTGGGTGGAGAGCAGGTTGATTGTAGCAGGCTGCCACGCCTGTACAGGCTACACTGAGAGGACGGAGTTAGTACTGCACTGTCACACTGCCGCCTATATGCTCATGTGACACATGCACGGAACCTTCACAGTTACATGTGTCACACAGAGGTTACAGTCACTGACAGTGGTTTCTCTCTGTATCACATAGTTTACCCCACATCTTTGCATCCTTCCCACTTCACCCCCACCCCATTACCATCCCACACTCAGATGGATGCATGCGTATCTAGACAAACACAGAGTACTTTTCCATGTGCTGCCAACATAATCTGGGTTTCTCTGTGGTGACCTCCCAGGGAGCCAACAGTTATTTACATGGGTGGTTTTCTGATATGTGTTTTCTCCTCTGAGATAGAGCAGACTCAGCCATTTTCTCTCACAAGAACTGATATTCTCAGGATGAAAACAATACAAAATCCCACCCGACAGGATTTCAGTCAGCCTCCATTTCTTTTGCTAAACTGAACCAAGGCTGGAGGTATCTCTAGGTGGATCAGGCCTGCAGCCCACTGGGATCTGTACTATGACTCATGTGTTTCAGAGAAATCAGAATCATGGACATGGGTATTTTGTTGTAAATATCTCCATATGATTTATAGAGCCACAAAATCATTGTTTTGATTTTCCTTAGAGAAGCAATAGGCTAAAATGATGACCAGCCAGACCGTTTTGGAGACAAGGGTCAAACCTTACTAATAAATGCACTGTACTTAGAACATAACCACAGAACCAAAGGATCAAATTATCATCAATTTGAGAAGTCCATTTTTATCCTTACCATAGAGAATGAAGAGCATCTGGCCAATGCCAGTGACTTGCTCATGCACAATGAGCAGACCTAATAAAGGAAAGAGTAGCAGGGAAGGGGAAATCCCAGCGATGGGAACCTGTATATCACTGGTTTGTTGTATGTAGGGAATGGGAGAGCAGGGTGACAGAGAAGGCCACTTGGCTTCCTAACACCAATTCTGGGGGCAAGGAAACTAACGAGTCCTTCCTTCAGAGAGCAAGAAATGAGATTGTTCACTGAAGGACACGATGCTCTCAGAACCTCATACACTTCAGTGGATCAGCACTTACTGATTGGTTAGAATTCCTGGCTGAATTTTCACTGTGAAAAGTGAGAATTAAACTGTAGTTACCTCCCCCAAACCCTGCAAGACAGGCACAGCTCCATCACTGAAATGTTGCCTTATAGGGGCAAAAGGGACTTTACAGCTGTGTCAACTTGAGACAGTCAGGACAGGAAGAGTATATGGTATTATCCAGGTAGACCCTAAATGCAGTTACAGGTATCCATATAAGAGAGAGGCAGGGATGGGTGTGTAGCAGGCAGTAGGCTCTAAATTTCACATCTCGTACCACAAAAGAAAAGGTGAGGCTGCAGGTGAGAGGCAGGGGAGATTTGACATGCAATGTCTGAGACGAGATGATATCTTCTAGCTCTGAAGAGGACTGAAGGGGCTACAAAGAGAGGGATACAAAGAAGCTCTGTAAGCTTGTAAATGCAGAAAATGGCCTCCCCTCAAAACTCTGGAGGAAAATTTTGACCTCAAAACTAGTAAAACTGATCTGAGCCTCAGTCTCTACTACTGTTGGAGCAGCAGTGAGAAACAAATTTGCATCATCACTGTGTCTTTTTGTCTGTTTCCACATAATTCAGATTAGCCACGTTTACATGATAACATTTGTGATTAGCTGTAAGTCAGTACTGTCTGACCCTTTGAGATGACTTCTTTCTTTAAAACAAGACACAACTTTTTTTCAGATGATTTTGAGTGTTTTGAATGCATGCATATGTGTACCACATGTGTGTCTCTCGCTCATAGAGGGCAGAATGTGGTATTAGATTTCCAGGATCTGGAGTTAAGGATGCTTATGAGCCATCATGTGGGTGCTGGGAACCAGGGTTCTCTGCAAGAGCAATCAGTGCTCTTAACCCCTGAGTCATCTCTCTAGCCTCTTAGTCTGATTTCTTTAAAGGATGATTTACAGGAGGAAGTTGTTCAAGTCAACTGTACCAGAAGTTCCAAAATCTCTTTAGGTGTTTCTTTATGCATTGATTGTAGTTAGTCTTGTTCTGGTAAGGTGTATAAGAAGTGGAACCTCTTCTATCCTATCCAGTGTTTAGTTTTTAAACAATAGATTTATTTTGTGCACATGATTGCATTTAAAAGATGTATCACATGCAGGAGCCTGTGGAGGACAGAAGAGGCATTGGGTCCTCTAGAATGGAGTTGTGGATGATTGTAAGCCATTGTGTAGGTGCTAGGAACTGAATCCAGGTTTTCTGGAATTGCAGACAGTGTTCTTAATCACTGAATCATCTCCCCCACCCTAGTGTCAGATCCTTCCAAAGTTTGTCAGTTAAGTTTCTTTATGGTCACCTGTAGAGAAACCCCTCCCATTCTTCTAGGCTATGGATTTCTTTGTTGTGCTAGAGATAAAACGTATGAGTGTTTGAAACTAGAGATTTCATACAGTGTAAAATTTCCCTATTCTGTTAGCCTGTATAAACTAGAAGAAGAAGAAAAGCCAACTGATGACAGAAAAGGCGTGGGCTGGTGGGGTGGATCAGAAGGCAAGACGCTTGCTTGCAGGCCAGAAACAACCTTCTGTTAGTCCCTGAATCCCACAAGGTGGCAGGAGAGAACTGACTTTAGGGAGTGTCCTTTTGACCTCCATACATGTGCCATGATGTGTGCATGGTTTTATGTATATTTATTTGATTTGGCTTATTAAGTATATTCTCATGTTAGATATCTTTCTAAAATGTGAAGTGTTATCCTCTGAGAGATGTAAATAAAATGTCCTTCAGTGTTTCTGAATAGCAACTTCCTGTTGGTTCTATCAATTCTTTTTTAAAAAGTGTGAGTGAAGGGTAACACACACACACACACACACACACACACACACACGTAACTTAGCTTTGTTAGGTATCTCTATCATTGGTACATTTTACTTTAGGCTCTCCAGCTAATAGTATCACTCCATAAACTTGACTTTTGGTTACCTTTACCTAGTAACTAGCTCTCAAACTTTGTGGTTTAGAACCTTAATGTTCTTAAACATTATTGTGAAATCCTGAAAGGTTTTTTTTTTTCTATTTCTTTTGCTGCTGCATTTAAAATTATGAGACATGTAAAAAATATTAAGTTTACATGTAAAATGTAAATTTAATAAATATAAGTTTCAAATTAGTAAGCATATCTGTTGACACAAACAAACTTATGGCAAGTAAGTTTTTCAAAGATGTTTGTGGAATCACATTGCCCTCTAGTTTTATAAACATTTGTGTTTGGAGTGGTAAAGCTGGCTGGATTCTTGTATGTTTCTGAATTTGGCTCATTGTAATACATCCTTTTGGATGTTGTAAATGAAGTACATTTCACATAGAAATGTAGTTGGAAAAAAAAAGCACTTTAAAAATCTTTCCAAATAGAAAGTTTTTGTTTTTCCATATGACAGCAAAATATAACATAGTTTCTAGAAGGGTTGCCGCAGTTCCCCTGGCTTGTTGTTGAAACAGACCCTGCTGGACACTACAGTAGGAAGTAAGAGAGTGCTGGAGCATTTGTCCCTGTAATTATGTGCTCTGCCCTAAAAGTGACAAGTCAGTTTGTTCCCTGCCTCACTGGCCACACTGATCAGCCGCCCCATGTAGCCACGGAGAAGTATAACCCACCATATATCACAGCAGTTGTACTCCATAGTGTGGAGACTCTCGACTTACGAGGGAGGCAGCCAGTGTTCAGTGTCTGTTCGCATATCTCAAGAGGATTCTTAGGACCTGTTTCACTGGATTAAGAACATGAAGCAGGTCAGCGTGTGGCACCCACATTGGAAGTAGCCTACAGGGAGCCTCCACTGCTGCTTGCCTTCATAGGTCTTTGGTTAAAAGAGCACAGACCAGTAGACCGCCCCACTCCCTTTTCTAAAGACTGTCATACCACTCGGCCTCCTGAGTACTGGGCACTCCAGGTGCAGGCTACCATGCCTATGAGGAAGGTACTGCTGTCCTCTGTTAAGTAAAACTACAGCTGGGTGCTGCACACCTTTAATCCCAGCACTCGGGAGGCAGAGGCAGGTGGATCTCTGAGTTCAAGGGCAGCCAGGGCTACACAGAGAAACCCTGTCTGGAAATACAAAACAAAACAAAAAGAATAACGCCAATCTTAGATCATATTCTAAACTGGCTTTAATTAATGATTCTATAACAGGGGCAGGGTGTTCTGGTTGAAGAACTGGGCTACAACAGGGACAGGCAGCATTTGTGAATAGAGGACAAGAGTGAGGTCCAAGCAATTGCGTGGCTTGCCTTGTTTGAGGCAGGTGTCTGCTTAGAGTCACTAAAGCTCAGCTCCTATGACTAAACATCTGTGCCTCGTGCTTTCTTACACATTCACTTTACTTGAATGACTGTGTTGGTTTGGTCTCTAGTTCAAATCAATGGCCTTCTTTAAATTGTATCTCACGTACAGAAATGTGAGGTGAAACAGTTTCTCTAAAACAGTCCTTCAATTCTTAGCCGGGTTTGGAAACAACTAAGAGATTCTAATCCTTGCCAGTGGTGTCTTGAAGCCTCATGGTCCTGAGTTAACTCAGCCCCAGATGGGGACCTCAGCGCCAAGTGTATGCATGCCAATGCAGGGGCAGGGCATGAATGAGGCTGGCCTTCCTATGCCTGTGAGCAGATGGAAGCAGGCCTTCCAGACAAATCTAGAAGCTGGGAAATGGCAGTTTTATGGGACTACTAATTTCTTCCGTCCCCACCCAAGAGTAGGATACTCAAGTCAGACCACCCACCTTGGTCCACAACATTTTTAACATGCATACCTAAGTTTGTATTTTTTGTCTTAAAAAGTCTAAAGCAAATAAGTATCTCTGAATAAATCAAGCTTAGACATTTTCAGCTCCACTTCAGAGTCCTCATTTTTTATATTGTTTTCAACAGAAGCACCACTTTATCCGGGCCAGTGTTTTATGTGTGTTTACTAACGTCTCTCTCCTCATCCACGGCGCTTCTAATTGGTGTGTGTGCATGCGTGCTTGTGTGCATGCGTGAGTGCGTGAGTGCATGCATGCGTGTGTGTGTGTGTGTGTGTGTGTGTGTGTGTGTGTGTGTGTGTAGGTGTCTGTCTGTGCCACTGTGTTTTCTGGGTGGTGGTGCTGTGGTTTTCAACATTAAAAAGTTTTAATGTTTATGGTTGCTTTTTTCCACAGAAGTATGTTTTTCTGGTTGTGAGACCTTTTGAAAACCTTTGAATGATACTAACTTATTTTTCTTCTCTTCTTTGTATCATTCCTGCTTTTTCTTGGCAAGTTTTGGGTTGCTCACCTCAGACTTTTTCTTTCATGCTGTTGTGGGCTGAATTATGCCTTGCCCCATTCGTGCATTGGTATTCTGACAGCCTATCCCCAAGAATGTAACTGTATTTGGAAAGAGGTTTTTTTAAAGGAGTAATTAAGTTAGAATGAGGTCACTCGGCTGGGCACTAATCCAGTGTGACTAGTGTCCTTTGAAAGGTGAAGAAACTGGAACAAGACACATATGGAAAGAGACCATGGGAAGACACGAGGGAGACACACCATGAAGGTCCTTAGAAACCAGCCTTCTGATGACAACTTGATCTCTGGCTGTAGTCTCTGGTCTCATGAGAAAAGAAGGTTGTTTTAGGCACGAACGTTTATAGTAATCTCAATCCCTATCCCTATGATTTTCCTTACCTATCTGCTAATTTTCTATCGGCACTTTATGTTTATGAACAGAGGGCCATGCTGACATGTCTAGCCATCTCAGGTGGGCTTTTAAAATAGTGGCAGATTGGGTTACCCAGAGGCTTCTTTCTTGCCTGGAACAACGTGCCATGAATCTACAAGTAGTTAGGTTGTACACGAGCAGACTTCTCATGGGGTAAGTGAGAAGAGCACGCAAGCAGAGTCAGGACCATAGACGTGACGGCATTAGAGCTTTAATCTAGGGGGAAATGCCGTGAACTTTACCTAGGATGACATGACTTCTTCATTGACCTCATATTACCCTGTAGCTATCTCAGAGTCTGACTCATTTCCTTGCCTGGACACCAGCTCCCATGGGCCGCCTTTCACAGCAGTCCTTCCTCTCCAGAGAGAGCTGTCCAAGGCTTGCAGCTGGGAGTAAACCCTGGAGGCTGCAGCCCACACAGGGCAGGGCTCAGGGTAGTCGGGCCCAGCTGCTCCATAGACAACTCTGCACACAGGCCTGATTCCTGCCTCACAGCCACTTTCTTTGTAGAACATTCTGTGGCTGCCATTGACTCCAAGCTTGGCGGGTCTCCAGTGTTCTCTAGTTAGGAAGAAAGAGCTTCTCTCTGTAACCGTGTGTGTGTGTGTGTGTGTGTGTGTGTGTGTGTGTGTGTGTGTTTGTTTCAAGTTGGAATTTCCCTCCATTGTGGTTTCTCAATACAGCCCAGGTTTTGTCTTTAAGCAAGCAAATCTTCTGAAGGACTTGTTCATTGATAGCACTCCTCAGTGTCTCCAGTGCTACTGTGGAGCCTTTCTTAGAGAGGAGAAGGATCATCTCTGCAGCGTGGTTGTGCTCTCTGGAAGGAAAGAGGCAGTAAGCATGCTGAACTCAACTGTCTAGAACTCAAGGCATGTTTTTGTGAGTTAACAGGAGCTATATAAATTATCTTACCAAAACAGCTGGGTCTCTGGAGGCTTTGATAGAACAGATGTGTCATATGGTGTCAGTGGAAGTTGTTTGTTTGACTTTCTGTGAGTGGCACCCCAACTTATCACCTGATGTCTTCATAGCTGAATTCCCTAAAGTAATACAGTTAGGGAGATGGGGAAAGGTAATCCTGTTCCTTGTGTTCGTGGTTTTAGGTACTTAAGGGTGGACTGACTATCTTTGTCTATAGGAAGAAGCTAGTTAATAGAGTGGGAGCGAGTGGGAGAACAGGAAATACAGTCTGTCATTCCAACAGTTGTCTGACTCTTCCTGGGCATCCAGCAGTTCTAATGCTCCACAGGTGTACAGGCTCAGTGCCCCAGATCATCCCAGTTTACATACAACTATAAATCCTAGATGTCCCTGAGCACTTCTGGCTGCTTGGCTTCAAATTCCCATGACTCTTCTTTTGACTTTGGTACTTTATAGGAATGTTCATGGAACTCAGGAAAGTGCCATACTTATAGGGTTCTATTGAAGCAGTTGCCACTCTGGAATAGCCAAATAGAGTAATGAATGGGGCAAGGTATCAGCGGGAGGTGGTGTAGAGTCTCCATGCCCTTCTACATAGGCCGTGCTCAGAGCATGACTTCGAAGCTGCCAGGAGCTTGTTGGCAGGCTTTCGTGGAGGCTTAAGTACTTGATTGATCATTGGCCATGGCACGACCAGCCCCTTCTCCACCATTGAAGGTGAAATTAGACCTGAAACTTTCAGTGCTCTAATCATGCATAGAGCTAGTCTTCCCCTCAAATTATTTAAAGGTCTACTATGAGTCATCATAGACATTTGTGCTAGTCCCATAGCACAAATCTAAAAGCATTTCTTATGGATAACAAAAACTACTCTTATCAGGAAATTCCAAGGTTTTTGATGCTCGTGCTAAGAACCAGGGATAAAGATGAGTACTATACCTTTTTTTCTTTACAGCACAGCTAGGAGTCAGTGTCTGTGAGTCTGTTGAGTATGCAGAAATGATTGCTTGGCGTAGGTGTGGTCCTTGTCATGTGGCTCTGCTGCTGCTAGCTTTAGTTCTGCTGATGAGCTGGGACCATGGAGCCACAAGGACGTTGCCTTTTCTAGACTGTGCCTTCTTCATTTCTTTCTGGGCCCATATGTTGGTTTTGACCCTGGCACTGTAGCCAGTTTGAGATGTAACTAGTGAGGCAAGTGTTTTCTAGGAGAACAGCTTTGGGCATATTAGTCAAAGACAAGAGCATTGATGCTCAGGCCTTGGGACAGCTAGAGTAGGTGACTTGTCGGCCTTCCTTTCCCATGGGTTTCCCCACAGTTCCTATTTGATTTCTAAAAAGGAAGAGGCAGCCACAATTCTCCAACTATAGCAGCTGAACCAAAGAATGCACTTCAGCGCAGCACAGCAAACAGAAAGGATCCAGTAGCATCACAGATGCAAAGAGCAGGTCATCCTGAGCTCCGCACCTACTACTCTGCACAGTGGTTTCCTTCCTCAGTGCCTTTGTAGGAAGGGAGGCCTGAATCTGAGTTGGAGCCTTCACAAAGTTTTGCCTCTCACTGTGGTGTATTTGTAACCCCCATGTCTGTGCAGGTGGTGCTTTTGCAGTCTTGAGTGATTGTAAGGTGACAAAGAGTTGGAGTCATTCCTGACATGTTCTAAGGTCGGGCATGGTGACGTACTACATTTTTCTTTCTTCTTTCCTGCAAAGATGCCCGAAGGTTGGAGATTCTTTTTGTGATGACTAACAGTAATTGTCAACTTAGCAGGATCCAAAATCACAGAATTTAGAAGACGATCTCTGGATGTGTTTGGGAGTTTTTAGATGAAGTTGACTTAGGTGGGAAGACCTAAATCCCTGTGACATTATTCACCAGGCTGGAGTCCCAGATGAAAGGATAAAGCAAGCTGAGCACTGGTCCTCACCACTCTCCTCCAGGCTACGATACAGTGTGACTGGCTCCCTTAAGCTCTGGCTGCTTGCTTCCTCCACCATGGCGGCCTGAGAGCCATAGTCAGCCCTGCCCCTTTAATTTGTTTCTTGTAAGGTATTTGTGGGAGTAATGGCACAAGTAGCCTAACTTTGATTCTACTTACTGGCCCAGGCTTAGGGAAGTCACCAAATACTTCTGAACCTTTTCTTTTGAAATACAAAGAAAATAGAAGCACTGTAATGAGTTGCTTTGGGGATAAAATACTGCAACTTGCATGATCTCTGGACATAGAGGTCACATGTTTCCCTTAGGAACATTGGCTCAGTGCTTACTAAGTTAGTGTTTGCCACCACGAACAATGAGAGTGCAGTGGGTATGCTCATGGTTATTAGTTATCATATGAGAGGATACATAACAGAATCAGCCAAGGCCAGGCTGAGGAGTAAATTCCAAGGGCACCCTGGGGTAGCCTTCCAAGGACACTGATTCCGTAAAGTCACACAGGATGTGCTTAATCTCACCAAAATGAGTTGTGACGACGTGTATGAAATGTTGCTAATCAGGGAATCTCATTAGAGATGAGCGCCCAGGCTTTATTCAAGGCACCTATTGCATGACCTGGTACCTCCTCCCTGGCGAGTATCCAAGTTCCAGGCACGCAGAAGGAAAACAGGTGTTCAGCCTAAGCCACATTGTGCAGCCCAGACACCTTAAACCACACTTATCAGTTAACAGTTCAACCCTCCTCACATCCAAGCTCCAAGATACCAGCCAAGGACCAGCCTGAGAAGGGCACAGAGGCACACAGCTTGCTCTTCTGTGCACAGGCCCACTGCAGTATGCTTTGCTTGCCTTTACAGTGATGGGATTAACAGTGTGCACCACCACCACCACCACCTGGCAAGACATCTTATCCTGTCTAACCATGTCAGGCAGTCATTTGGAAACAGAATTGACAGACAGCACTGCTGAATAGTTCTGTTGACCATTTTTAAAGTTTGAAATATGTAAACAGCTTTAAAATAGTGTTTATTATGTACTGAGAATTTGTTCTCTCTGCATCTCAGTTTCATTCTTGTCATTACAGGGATGGAAGTTCCCTTGTATCCCCCATCAGTGGGATAATCGGGAAAGCTTCTTGTTTAGTCATCTTGATCAGTTGCCCCATTAACTTTGGAAATCAAATTTCCTTTTCTCAGCACCAAGGGCCAAAAAAAACCCAAAGAGTAGGAAAAGTAATAGTCCCTGGAAGGTTTGTTGAGTAAATGAGGTGGTGCTTACCACAGTGCGTACACACAGCAAGTGCTTAATAAATGTTCACTTTTATTGCTGTCATGATATCTCTTGTTCCATGTTCAGCTAGGCTGAGATTCTATTTATCACCGAGCCATTGGGCCACGCTGATGTTCTTCTGGTTGCCCCTGTCAGACTGCAGGTGTGTCCCATCACGGTCTTGCCATGTCTATCACTGGAAGCAGCATGGGGTTTTAATATGAGTTATACTTCTGAGGCTAAACTGTTCACTTCCTCCAGTCCTCCCAGTCATACAGGGTACCTGAAGAGCTAGCATGTGTCTCCCCATGCTGTTAGCCCTCCTCACAGTCAAATCTCATATCTTCTCAGCAGCCTAAGTGCCCTTTGTCCTAGAAGTATACACTGAATATCCCTTATCTCAAATGCTTAAGATAAGTATTTTAAATTTGGAAATAGTGACATTATGTAATGAGATATCTTGAGGTTGCAAACCAAGTCAAAACACAAAACTCATTTGAATTTTCTGTACACTTTGTATATGTATCTGGAAAGTAATTTTATGCAATATATTTGTGTACCTGTGTTTTTAAGTTTTTATTTTATTTATCTATTTGTATATATTTTTTTGCAGGTACAGTGAACTTTATTAGCATTCAAGAGATTAGGGCTCCCTAAAGCCCTCTCCTCCTCTTGGAGGTCGGGGGGAGTCTGGGATGAAGACTGTGAGGGGAGCTGCTCAGGCTTGGGGGCTGAGTTGGGACAGAGATTCCCAGCAGCTGAGGGCCTCTCTCTTCCTCTCTGTTCTTGCTTGGGTGGGTAGTGCAGGGTTTCTTACTCCTTGAAGGTCATGTAAGCCATGGAATCCACCACCTTGCTTCTGTGGCCTTCTTCTTTGTCATACCAAGAAGTGATCTTTACAAAGTTGTTGAGAGCAATGTTAGCCCCAAGTGTCAAAGTTGGAAGAGTGGGCATCCCTGTTAAGTGGCATGGGGCAGTCTGGTCCTCAGTATAGTCCAGGATTCCCTTAGTGGGCCCTCCAATGCCTGCTTCACCACCTTATTGCTATCATAGTACTTGGCAGCTTTCTCCAGGAACCATGTCAGATTCGTGACTGACACACTGGGGAGTAGGAACATTGAGCTTCCTGTTCAGCTCTGGGATGACCTTGCCCACACACACAGCCTTGGCAGTGCCAGTAGATACAGGGAAGATATTCAAGGCAGCTCACATGTATCATACCACAGCTTCCTAGTGGGACATCCATAGTGTTCTGGGTGGTAGTGATGGCATGAACTGTGGTCATGAGTCCTTCACAACGCTAGAGTTATCATGGATAACCTTGGCCGGGGTTGGGGGAGAGGTACTAAGCAGTTGGAGTTGCAGTAGGCATTGCTGACAATTTAAAATGAGTTGTCATACTATTGATGCCTCTTTTGGCTGTAACTCGTCAGATGATCCCTGGCCACAGCATCACCCATTTAATGTTGGTAGGATCTCACCCATGGACGATTGTGATGACCTAACTGTTGATGAGGTTTCCCATTCTCGGCCTTGACTCCGCTGTGGAAATTGTCAGGAGTAGAATCATACTGGAACATATAGACCATGTAGTTGAGGTCAATAAAAGGGTCATTAACGGCAGAGTTGAAGGCAGCCCTGGTGACAAGACAGCCCTGGTGACCAGGCACTCAAATATGGTCCCATCTGTTCACTCCAACCTTACCATCGTGTCTCAGGGATGAGGTTGATACTGCATGAGGAGATGTAGCTGTCCCTGAAATAAGGAGGAGCAGAGGGCTGTGTTTATTTATGTATGCGTGTATAATGTGTATGTGTGTAAGGGTGCACATGCCCCAGAATGCATATGGAGGTGGATACAAGGATACAGAGGACAACTTTCAGAATCAGTGTTCCTGTCCTTGCATCATGTGAGGTCCCGGAGACTTAAGGTCAAGTTTGGTGGGAGCTCCTTTATCCCCCAGCCACAGCACTGGCCTGCACCTGTGTTTTGACCTAAGGTCAGGGGTGGAATTTTCTACTTTAAAAAGGCCAGCATTTAGAAAGCTTTGGATTGAGGAGCATTTTGGATTTTAGACTTCCGCTTAGGAATGTTCAATGTACCATACTTAATTCATCTTCCAAGGCAACTAAGGCATTCAGTCCATCCTTTGGAAGGAGATGCCTCCCTGTTCAAGGTCTTCCTGAACCCAGAACCTATTTATGTTTGCAGGTTTCCTCCAGCCAGCTTTCTGCTTTTTACCTTTTCATGAATACTAGGGCATAGAAGGGGAAAGAATGCCAGATGTACAGTGGTAAAGAACAAGATTTTGGAGTCAGAGAGGCCTACCCCCTCCGTCTCCGAGCTGCGTGACTGAAGAGCAGCAGGCTTAATCTTCCCAGGCTTTGCTCCCTTCCCGGAGAATGGGGATGATGATCCCTGCCTCATGGGCTGAGAGCATCAAAGCAGACCCACTCATGAAGATGCAGGCTTGGTGTGTCGGCTGCCCTTGTCAGTCCTGGGGGTCCCAGATACGATGGGGCGCTGTCGGGTTCTCATACTCCGTGATGACAGGCGTGCTGCTGGAAGAAATGTTTGAACTGGCCTCTTTAAAGTTCAGTCTCTCCAGGTGATCCTGCACACCTGTGACATGGCTGATCTCAGGGTATAAATTTCCCCAGCACACAAAATTTCCTTGTCACCACGCACAGCTCATTCCTGATATTAGTCACTGAACTTGGAACCTTCTGGTTTTGATTGGCTAGTCAGGGTTCACTGAGGCAAATTCTTTCCTGCGATCTCTCCATATGTTCAGGAAGGGGAGTGTCTGTGAGCTGCACAGCAGCAGTGTGCACCCGAGGCCAGGAGCCAGCAGTGTGTTGCCATTTTCAGTGAGTCCCAGTGGGCAGCTGGGCAGGATGATTAATATTTAAGTATCTTTGTTCTTTCTGTTCACTTCTAACACTGAAGCTGTTTAAATCATGTGGAAAACAACATGTCTGGCATTTCTCTGGTCCGAGCTCCCCATCCCCCCAACTCAAGTTAGAATCCTCAGCCTATAACCAAGGAAGTGCTTTGGGTAAGAAAGGATGGGAAAAGATGCATGACTCAGGGGAAAAGGATGATTCTCAATAGCTTCATGGTGGAGAATACATTAAAATCTAAGTCTTGAAGGCATGTCCAAAAGTGTGTGTGTACGAGGGCAGCTTGTCATTAGAGGGCACTTCATGTTCGGTGGCTGGTCCCAGCTCTGCTTCCTGAGCTCGGTTTGAACATTTATTATGTGCCCACTTCTGACACTCCTCATTTGGGATACACACTTGAGATCTCTCAGCACATGCAGTCCTCCAGGAACCTCGGTGTTTTAAGTATGACTTAGTGGGAGCCGGAGACCAGAGAGCGTGGCTGAATTTCCTGATTCCTTTCCGTTCCTTCTGTGCTGCTGTAAGCCTCTGGCTGGCAAGCAGTCGTTTGTTCAGCCTCCTCTGTGTGAGGCTTTGAGCTAAGATTGGGATCTAAGAATTGAACGTTATGGTTGATTTATAATGTGGCTGTGCTTTAAACATTTGTCTCGAACTGTAGCTTTTTTTTTTTTAAATCTAACTGGATGGCATAATTAGAGATCATAATTTGAATACCTCAGTACTCTTAGATATTATTGAGAGTACTGGAAAAGTCTATTTTAAAAAAACATAACTATCTTTTGTTGACAGTCATCTTTCTGCAGTTGCTGAGTCTTAAGAATAAGACTTAGACAACAGAACATATTTTGTTAGCTGTCTCAAAGCAGAATATCTCAACCCTATGATAAATAAAATCATTGAATTTGAATCAGCAAAGAGAAATTAGGTTGATTGGTAAGAAAAACTTAATATGGAAGAAAAAGTGTGAAATACACTGCCTGGAACTGTAATTCTGTGGCAGGAAGACAAAGCCCCTGTGACCCTTCTTCTTAGTAACAGGAGGTGAAAGATTTGGTCACGACAGCCCCCTACATAGCAGTGTCTGCCCCATTTGACAGGTGAGAAAACAGACTTCGAGAACTGAGGCTTGCACAGGCACACACGGCTAATAAATGGCCCCGCTCCAGCAGAGAGGTTGTTTATTTACTTCTTGGTGCAGCTATCTTTTTCTCTAAGTAGATCTCTGCCCGTAGGGTCCAGGCTGAGTGGATTCTTTGAACATTACAAGGCTATGACCCCATCTTCTGGCACCTTGGAAGTATGACTCCTCAGCTTCTGGATGGCTCTCTGCCCATCTCAGCTTATCCCTGCCCAATGCCAGGGAGTCTAGAATAAGTCCCCAGTGGCCCCTTCCCATATTCTCTATTAGGAGGTGATCTTTACCCTTGGAGTTATTTGTTGGGTATTTTACCAGTTCCTGTGCCTTGTCCTAATGGGAATTCTTGAAAAGAGAAAAGAACTTGGAATGAAATGAGGTCGTGTTTTTTGTTCCCTCATAGACTTTGTGCCTCAATATGTAAGCCAACTTTCCACCACTGTGACGGTATACCCAAGAGCATCAGCTCACAAAGAGAAAAAGCTTATTTAGACTCCTAATTTTAGAGTTGCCAAGCCATGGTCAACTGGGCTTTGTTGCGTCAGGTCTGTGGTAAGACTGTATCTCACGGCACAAGCACATGGCAGAATGAATGACCTGTCCCTTGATGAGTCAGGGAGCAATGAGAAAGAAGAGAGTGACTAGAGTCCCACAATTCCTTTCAGAGGTGTGCTGCCATTGGCATCAAGTCCTCAAAGCTTTCTAGGAACAGGACTTTCACACACTGAACTTGGAGGAAACTTGACCAAGCCATTGCTAGCTGCTGCATTGCATTGTTTGTCTTCATTGGCTCTCTCTGGGGCTCCCTGCAGCCGCCTCTCAGCATCAGGTTTCTTTACATAAAGGCTTTGAGTGTAGGCTCTCTGTGTTGCTGAGCCAGAGACCTCCCTGTGCAGTCTCTATGGAAACAACCACTGCGCTGTGTTTCCTCTGGTTCCATAGTCTACCCAGCACTGTGGGGACTATAGATCCCCACTTTCTCCTTGCACTATCCTTTAGGATTTCTCTGACTCTCCCAGAGAACACAAATCTATGTCTTCGTGACTCTGAGTTGGTTTCTGTCTCTACCTCCCAATGGAATATTGTAGTAACAATTTCCTAAGACAGTCCAGCCAGAGTCTAGGAATGGTGTTAGATGTAGGGCGAAGATGTCCTTGGGAAAAGCTCTATGTGGTTCTGATGCACAGGCCTTCCACCCCACCCACAGAAATTGCCCTGTGTAGTGCCTCCATCCCCTCAGTGGCCCCCATGTGTCACCCTGCACATCAGCTTGTGTCTTGAGTTGAGGGTCATTGCTTCAAGCCATCAAAAAATGTAGCATATTTCAGTGTTTATGTTGAGAAATGTACAACATACTTTGAATAACTCTCATTTCAATTGTTGAGGATTGTTGCTTATAAAAAATCATTATACGACTTTGAGATTGGTGCAGTCATCAAGATTGGAATGCTGTGGAAAGGCCACATGTTCCTCAAAAGCAGGGATGGGCAACATTTTCCTTCACTAGACTGTTAAGTCATAGAAAATGATAAACCACAGCTGATGACCAACTTAACAATTTTGATGATGGCAAATTAGCTTAATCTTCACATTGACCTAATAAACTTAGTACTGTTCTTAATAGGGAGAGTGAAGATGAGGGCAGTTATGTAGCTGTGTACTGTCAAATCTGGATCTGACCCAAGATCCATTTGCTGACAAAGTGTGTTTTGTTTTTAGATTTACTTTTATATGTGACATGTGTGTGTGTGTGTGTGTGTGTGTGTGTGTGTGTGTGTGTGTTTGTATGCATGTGCCTGTCTGTCTGTGTCTGCATGTTACCTCTGCAGGTACTTGTGGAGGCAGAAGGAGGGCATCAGATGTCTTGGAACTGCAACTGTAGCCAAACATGGGCGCTGGGAACTGAACTCTAATCATCTGAAAGAACAAGCACTTTAAACTGCTGGGCTATCATCTCTCTAGCCTTAAAGAGAGAGAGGGAGGGAGGGAGGGAGGGAGGGAGGGAGGGAGGGAGGGAGGGAGGGAGAGCATGTTTTTAAGCAAGTGTATGCATGTGGAAGCTACAGGTTGAGCTCTGAGCTCAGGTGCTTTCCTCAACACCTCTGCTTTTCCATTCTGCACTCTGCATTAAGGCAGGTCTCTTGATTGATACTCAGGGCTCACCAATTCAACTAGTCTAGCTGGCCAGCTTACTACTGGGAAATCCTGTCTCTGTCTCCTGATTTCGGGCAGGATGCTTACACTCACCCAGCATTTATGTGGGTACTCGAGATCTCAACTCAGGTCCATATGTTTGTGTGGTAAATGTTTTACCCACTGGGCCATCTCCCCAGCTTCAATCATTAGATAGAGTTACTTCATCAATACATACGAACATTATTATAAATGTGACAAGACAATAGACAATCTCTCTCTCTCTCTCTCTCTCTCTCTCTCTCTCTCTCTCTCTCTCTCCCCCAACCCCCCTCTTTTGAAAGAGGGTCAGGCTGACCTGGAACTCAATTATGTAGTCATGGATGAACTTAAACTCCTAATCCTCCTGCCCCTGCCTTTCAAATCCTAGTATTACAGTTATCTGCTGCTTTCCCTTCAATGTAACAATTCTTTTTAAGACATTGGAAAGCAAATATAATTGTATTTTTATCTACCTTTACCCTATATAAGGATGGGAGTAACAGTAACATCCAGGAATTAGTAGAGCTTATCATGGTTAATCTGAAGGGAACACATAATAAAAGCACAATAGGGAGTTCTAAAGTATAAAAGCTTTTTTTTTTTAAAGTATACTGTATAGCATAGGCACCTCCCAAGGATACAACTATGAAATGAAGTGAAATGAAATGAAATGAAATGAATTGCCATTGGCTTCATGGAAAGGCTGTCCCTGTGTCTTTCATTAAGCTGTTGGTTGTCTGTCAGCTTCAAGCACAGCCTTCCCAGCATTCCCTGGAGATGCTGAAGCAGGAGTCTACCTTGTCTGTTTTGTTAAGCCATGCTTGCAGGAACTAGGCTAGAGCAGCGGTTTTCAACCTGTGCGTTGAGACCTGGGGGGCGGAGGGTGGGTGTCAAATGACTCTTTCACAGGGGTCGCTTAAGACCATGGAAAACACAGATATTTACATTAACTAGTCATAACAGTAGCAAAATTACAGTCTTATGGCTGGGGTCACCACAACTTGGAGAACTGTATTAAAAGGTCACAGAAGTAGGAAGGTTGAGAACTGGTGCTTTAAAGATACTGTGGTTCTGGAAGACAGGAGTGTTGTGTGTGTCTCTTTGCTCCCTGGGCTTCCTGTCAGTATCACACTACAGTGCTGCCTCTTTTCACAATGGCAGAAGACCTCATTCTCCTCAGAAGCCCTCACCCTCCTCAGAAGCCCTCACCCTCCTCAGAAGCCCTCACCCTCCTCAGAAGCCCTCACCCTCCTCAGAAGCCCTTACTCTCCTCAGAAGCACTCTTGCTAGCTCTTTGTTTTCACCCCAAACCTTTCTTTCATTTTTCAGATCTGCACTACACCTGGGATATTTGTGGGGTTTTTTTTTTCCTTCCCTCTGTACCTAGTTAACAGTTTTCTGTACTAAATATTTCTCTTATAAAAGCAACCGGTGGGAATTTTGCCTCTTCTCTGGGCCCAGACTGACCAGCCTGTAAGATTGAGGCTTCTGCTGCCCAGCCTCAGTTTCACAGTTACTGTCTTCATCTGAGTGAGCTTCCTTTCCGAAGCTGTGAAGGTGTGCTTAGATGCCATGGGATGCTGGCCTTCAGACAGGCTTCAAGGGCAAGAGCATGCTGACAAACTCAACCTTAACATCTCTGATGTGTTTTCTTGGATCTGTGGTGTGGACTTCCAAGGTATTGATTCCCTCTGGAAGCATTGCCTGGGAATCATGCTCTGGAAGCATCCCACAGCCTGGGAGAGTACTGTTTTGATAGACAATAGAGTTCAGTTCTCTTTGGTCCCCTATTGGATGTGCCTCCGTCTCCATATATGGTAACGTAGTCATCCTTTGGTAGCATGAGAGATTGCTTCCAGGACCCCCACAGATACCAACGTCTGGAAATGTTCAAGTCCTTGTATAAATGGTGAAGCATTTGCATGTGACTTGTGCATATCTTTCTGTATATTTTCAGTGACCTCTAGATTATCTACTACAATGTAAACCTAAAAGTGGTGGTTATGCTGGATTATTTATACAATAACGACAATGACAAAAGCCCCAACACCTTCATTACAACATGGTTTTTTTCTGTTAATTTTCCATCTAAAGTTGGTTAAACTGATACTGTGGGTTGACTGTAGTTACAGATATGGAAACGGTGAGCTGACTACGTAGGAAGCTTCTAGCTGAGCATTGGTTTACATGTGACGTTTGAGTGATATCTCTCTCTCAGGTTGCTGAGAGCATGAGATGACACATAAACAACCTAGCACAGTACTGGACCTGTAAAGAGTGACACCTTCTCTTCATGGTACTTACTGCTCTGTGATTCACAGGGAGGTCAACTCTTTGACAACTAGACCAAATTTTAATTTAAAAAAAAATTTTTTTTTAAAAATTTGTGTGAGGGGGTGTCTGACTGATCTCAGGCAACTGCACAGGAAGTGATCTACTCTTGGGCTTCTGGCAAAGTCTCCTCATTTTAAAGATGTGTAAGAAGGAATTGGCTTGGCTTGTGTCTTCTGGAAGGTGTGTCAGCCTGAGAACTGGAAGCTAATTATGTCAGCAACCAGCAAAGAAACTCCCCTGAAGGTAAAGATGTCACTGAAGCTAGAGGAGCACGTAGATGGTGGTGGGCAGAATGGTACAACTGGGGTGTCCATGTCCACACCTCTGAAACCTGTAGACAGCTGTCTATATGTCCAAAGACCCTTTGCATCCAGGGGCAGCAATATGTGCTGGGATCCTGTAGTTGAGGAGGCTTCTTCAGCTATAGGATAGCAGAGGAGATGAAGTCAAGGCTGTGGCTACATAGAAGACTCCATCTGAAAAACACAATGAAATGAAGAGCTTTGCACACGTGACTGAAGGCATGGGAGCCTGAGTTGGGAAGATCAGTTGGGAAGATAGATGGGTGGTTAAGTGTGTGTGCTGTCCTTGCTGTCCTTCCAGAGGACTCAGGTTTGGTTCCCAGTGTCCACTTTGTATGGCTCATAAACACTTGTAACTTCAGCTCCAGGAAACCCAATACCCTCTTCTAGACTTGGGAGTACCTATACTTCATATGAACATTCCCACACATAGACACACATAAACACATAACTAAAACAATAAATCTTGTCTTAAAATGGACAGTCAGCATGAGATTAATTTGATGTGAGACTTGTCCAATCACTGCTGGCTTGAAAGTGTTCAGGAACATTAGCCAGGGCATGTGAGTAGGTTCTGGGAACTGGTAAAGGGAAGGAAATGGCTTCTCCCTTACAGCCTCTAGGAAGCCATAGACATGTTGATGCTGACCACGTGAGACCTGGCATCAGACTTCCCACCTCCCACAAGTGAGGTGATAAATTTGTGTGAGTTTAGCCGTTTAGTCAGTGGTAATTTGTTGCCACAGCAGGAGGAGGCTGATGTAGATGAAAGGAGCCTGGGTACTTCATGCCTTCCTCTCCCTCCCAGTCAGCCATCTCCAGGGGCACCCCGTGTTGCTGCCATGTGAGACAATTGACATGGCGTTTAATCTACTTTGAGTCAGGTTTTTCTACGTACAGCCCAAATTGTCCTGCACATGATCCTTAGATGTTTAGCAGAGCACTGTGTATGGGCCAGACCTTAAGTGAGTATTTGTTGAGTAGTTAAAGAGAAGTTAATGAGAAAAGAATCCCAGAATCCTCGTCTAAAAAAGCACGGCTGCTTTCCAATTCAGAGTATGTGTGATAACTCTTTTCAAATGAAACACAAAGGACACTTGGAACGATGAATAAATTATTTGAATGCCGAGATGGCTGGAAGACCAGCAGGTGCACTTTCAAATTGCCAGATTCATTTCCTATTGTGACCTCCAGGCTTCCAAATTCTCCTCTCCGAAATAGCATTTCAGCAGGCCCTGTGAACATGCCAAGAAGTGATTATTTTTACAAATCCAGATGATTTCCTAATTTTGGATCTCTCAGGCAGAGGTAGAAATGAAGGGAAACATGGACTGTTTTTCCATCTCTGCAGAGTGGGAACTGACGAGTACTGGCTTTAAACAAATGTTGCTGACAACCCCAGCCATGGTTATCATCGGACAGCTGTTCAGTGGCCTCTGTGAACTCAGCTGGAGGCCCAGCCCAGCTCAAGCCGAGAAGGGCTAGAGGTCAAATGCTATTTCAGTTGGTTTCCAACGCGTCTCCCCACCACTTCTGGGGTTCAAATTAATTTCATAGTTTCTGTTCCAAAGACCCTGGTGAGGCTCACAGTTGCCCTCTACAATCCCTCAGTTTGCTCCCTGCACTCGGTGTACTTGTCTAGCCTTGTCTCCCTCCTCTCCCGTTCAGTCTGTTTTTCTAAAGTTAGTTCATGACCTTGGGAAAGTAGAATTCCCCTTAGTGCCAGGTCCAACCACTGCCTATCTAGTGTGGGTTCTGATAAACTAATGGCCTAGTGGCCTCGCTCATGAGCATGGCCACCAGGATTTCAGTCTTCTGGTGTTAGAGTGGGCAGGGTTTGCTGGGAACTCTGAACTGTGCCGCCATATCCCAGCTGGGTGATGAGCTCATCCACAGCTCAGTATTTGATCTGGTCTCTCACAGGCTAAATTCTCGGAAGTTCAGATGTTACAGACTTTCTTTTCCAGTATTGAGCTAGAAAGATTTTTAAGTAATTTTGAGAGTCCTAGATGGAGGGTTGTAGGGTTAGCCCACACTGTGGATGGCATAGCATTCTGTCAGTCCACATCTGCAAAGCACTCTGATTGCATTGCTGGTATTTCTGTGTTCCTTTTTATTTACTTACATTTTTTTCTGTTTTTTTTTTCACTTATATATTTGTTATGTATTTATTTATTCACTTTACATCCTGATCGCAGCCCCCTCCCTCTTCTTCTAGTCCTATCCTCACAAGCCCCTCACCCCGTTCCTCCTTTTCCTTCTTCCCAGAGAAGGAGAAGGCCCCCTGGGTACCGCCCACCTGCCCTGGGACTAAGGGTGTATCCTCTCCTACTGAGGGCAGATAAGGCAAGGGGAAGGGGATCCAAAGGCAGGCAACAGAATCAGAGACAGTCCCTGCTCCAATTGTTAGGGGACTCACATGAAAACCACTCTGCACATCTGCTACAAATGTGTAGAGGGCCCAGGTCCAGCTCCCGCATGCTATTGGTTGGTAGTTTAATCTCTGTGAGCCCCCAAGGGCAGAAGTTAGCTGACTCTGTGGGTCTTCTTGAGGTGTCCTTGACTCTTCCAGCTCCCTCAATCCTATCCCCCACTCTTCCACAAGACTCCCCAAGCTCCACCTAATGTTTGGCTGTGGGTCTTTACATCCGTTTCTATCAGCTGCTGGTTGAAGCCTTTCAGAGGACAGTTATGCTAGACTCCTGTCTACAAGCATAGCAGAGTATCATTAGCAGTGTCAGGGGTTGGCTTTCTTCATGGAATGAGTCTTAAGTTGGGCCAGCTATTGGTTGCCCATTCCCTCAGTCTCTGTTTCATCTTTATCCCTGTGCATCTTGTAGGCAGGAAAAATTTTGGGTTAAAGGTTTTGTAGATGGATTAGTGTTCCCTTCTCCAAACTGAAAGTCCTGCCTAGCTATAGGAGTTGGCCACTTCAGTCTCCATATCCCCAGCTGCTAGGAGTCTCAGCTAGGGTCACTCCCATAGACTCCAAGGACCCTCCCCTGTCCCAGGTATGTGTGTGGTGGGCCACAAGAGGGTTGGGAGAGAGAACAGAAATAGTTGGTGGGAGACAGCTCTGCCTCTTCTTGTTTATAAGTGAAGAACCACCTTCCTTTTCTTTCCTGATGCCATGGTCAAATTTTTACTTTTTTTTTAAAGTCAATTGCTATTCTAGCTACCTATAACACTGTAGTCTTTTCCTTCTTCATGCTGTCATGCTAAACCCTTTAACATAATTCAGTATAAAACAAAATAATAAATCATATTGATATAAAAATGTATACCTGAAGCCTGGAGTTATAGCTTAGTGGTAGAGTACATGTTTAACTTTTTTCCAAAAAGTCCTAGATTTTTTTCCCCAGCAACAGCACCTGTATCTAGATAATGTGTCCGAATATAAGACACTTCCTTTTGTTTCCAAAGATAAAACTAACCACCAAAAGTCCCCCCCCCATGGCTGTTCTTGGGAGTGGGTGACTGAGGCTGCAGCTCATTGGTAGAGCTTGAAGCCTTAATTTTGACTCAAGCACCCAAAGCAGCATATATATAAAATGGAGAGAATAGAACTAGTCATTTCAGGTGTTAATGGGCAGGACAAAGGCTCCAGCACAAAGTGTGCTTGGAGCACTGGGGTTAAAAAGGGCTAGATCAGAATAAAATGCTAAGGAACAGATCAGAGCCAAGTGTAGTTACTGGCACTGAATCACATACCAGCTTGGTACGTATAAGGTAATCAAATTTTCTCGTAACATGTCTTAGGGTTACATTTTATTGTAACTGCATACACAGAGGGAGAGAGGGAAAAGGAGAGGGAGGGAAGGAGAGAGAGAGCACAGTCCATGAGAGAGGGAGAGACAGAATAGTTCATGCACTCAATGTTAAGAGGAACAAACTTCAGTGAGTACATTGACATGTGAACTATACATGCTAAGGCAAAAATATTTAACTGGATTAAGAGAAGAGCATAAAGCTCTCAGGCCAAACAAGTTTCTATTGTGCATGGTGGATAGTTAGTGAAGATATTCATAACTAGTCAGTGTACAGAGAAAATGCATCTATGCTGGGCCACAAGTGGGACATCGATGTCACACCCCTCCCCATAGACTTGGGGACCTCATGGGTGACTGGTCGGCTTGTAAGGACCAGAGGTCTAAGAGGACTGGCGAGAAGCAGTAAGGCCTCTGCACTCCTGAACTTAACAGCAGCTGCAATTGCCTCCAGGAGACCTGCAGGAGATCCAGCCAGTCAGCATCGCAGCATGGGATGTGTGTGGCTCGTGAGCCGCCACCTCGAACTGAGCATCTATGGACAGTCGATGGCTTCTGGGAGCAGAAGATGCTGCTTATCTAATGGCAAATGAGAGAAAAAGAAAGAGACAGGAAATGAGTGGAGCTCCCAGGTCTACAAGGACATACCCTCAATGACACAACTTCATTCCATCTGGTCCCACAGCTTAAGGTTTCCACCCCTTACCAGTAGTGTCCTGGATTGGGGACCAAGTTATGTGGGCCCTTGAGAGACATTGGGATTCTAGTGATGTTTACCAGGTGCAAAGCACATAATATTTTCGGTATTATAAGTGATGAGCCACTATAAATTCTGCTGGGGGCCATTTTTATTGCCAGAGGGACCTATTTAGAAAAATAAGAAATTACTGTGCCCAGAGGAGTAGATTACAGTGGCATTAAACATGGAGAGGACGTGTATAAGTTCTCAAGCAGGCTTGATTTTCTCTGTAGATTGCACACTTAGTAATGAAGCATGAGGTGAAAGCACACTGGTGACCTTGTTTTTCTCTTCAGTGAGGTATTGCAACCAACCTGTGATTTCTCTGAGTTGGGCTGGAAGAAGTTAATTCAGAAGAGGAGTGTTGGAGGGACGGGCAGGGAGGGCTAGTATAAACACAGGAGAGGATTTTAAGATTTGACATGGAACAGAAGCTTTGCGGGATTAAGTTTGCGTTAGGTACTACAGCTTGCTGAGGACAGCCAGCGGCGGTGCTGCTCATCCTGGGTTCCTGGCTCTGCGTGAAGGGCTGAGAACATGCTGTGTGTTGGACAGATGTTGTGGGGTGGGTAGAAGGTTCCCGCTTTCATGGAGGAAGGTCATAAGGTCTTGTTTCAGGATGTTAGCTGGACTTGACTGGTGACTTAGAGCAGATACATCCACAGAGTCCTGTGATAACCACTTCTGAGAACATCTGCTGTGCAAATGGAAAGAAGATACTGATTTGAAGTTAATTGGGAGGTTCTGTCATCCCCAGACATCATGCTGGCTTTGCAGGAATGACCAGACCAATCAAACTTACAGAAGCAGAAGCAAGTCGCCGGTTTATGTGCTACTAGATGCAAATATGCCTGTGAGCAATAGTAATAATAATATCATCACTGGAGAATCTGAAGGCATGTAAATCATTAACGTGTTAAACTTATTGTTTTTGATGCTAGATATACTGATTTAGAATTTATAGCTAATTTCATTTTTTTTAATGGAATGCTTCATGCTCAGACAAACACGCAATCAAGACAGAACAGCTGCGTTCCCCAGAAAGTTCTCTCAGACCCGTTCGTTAGCCATCCTGTTTGCCATGGCCAGTGTCGGGCATTACTGATTGTTCTCTGTCTGCATAGCCATGCCTTTTCTAAAGTAGAATATAAACAGAGTTATGAAACCTGTCACTTGTCAGACCTGGTGCTCTCCTTAGGCATGTGCATTCTAGATCCACCCATGTTGTTGCATGCATTTGACCCTCTGTTGCTTTTTATTAGTGAGGAATATTCCCACGGTGTGACGGCAGCAGTTTGGTTCCCCATGTACCATTGAAAGGATGGCCATCAGGGCAATTTACACCGAAGCTCACACCCATTTGATTAGGGTGTTTGGGTGAACAAATGTGTACATATTGGGTAGGGTTGTTGGATTCTATGATAAGCATGTATTTCTCCTATAATGACTTTTCCAAAGTAGCAGAGGCCGTTCCCGTGTATATGAAGATGGGGTATATGTGCATAGTGACTGTGTGGGACAGAGTCCTACCTTGGATAGTTGTTGTATAGAGTTCTGTCTTGGAAAGTTGTTCCTTGGGAGGTGTTCACCCCATTTTTAAAAACAGGGTCTCTCACTGAAACCTGGGGCTCATTAATAAGAGTAGGCTCACTGGTCGGTGATTATCAGAGATCTACCTGTCTCTCTTTCTCCAGTACTCTGATTATAAGTGTGAGCCACCATACATGAATTCCAAGGCTCCAACTCAAGTTCTTGTGTTTATGCTACAGGTATGTTACCGACTGAAGCATTGCCGAGGCCCCATTCTTAGCATCTCTTAAAAGAAAAGTTAATGCATTTTATAGTGTAAAATGTCCATGCCTTTCCAAAGTGCACAGCCTCTCTTTAAGTAGCTATACGTTTGTAGTAAGGTCCTTTTGGAAGATGATTAGAGCCAGTT
Source organism: Grammomys surdaster (assembly GCF_004785775.1). Taxonomy (NCBI): domain Eukaryota; kingdom Metazoa; phylum Chordata; class Mammalia; order Rodentia; family Muridae; genus Grammomys; species Grammomys surdaster. The sequence continues at coordinate 1,704,751 of NW_021604783.1, forward strand.
CTTATTGTTTGTGGTACTTACTGTGTGTAAAATCTCCATGAACACTGCATTAGTGGATGCCATGCCATTGTTCTTAGGGGGATGGGAGCTTAGATTCATAGAACCATGTTTTAGTTCATCCATTTAATATGGAATCTTGCTTTCATTGTGTTTCTGCTTGTGCCACTGGAGATAAGGAAATTAGTTTGCCACATGAGGACCAGGCTCTATGAAACACATTAAATCTTAGGCTGGGCATGGTGGTGTGTGTATTTAGTCCTGGCACTCAGAGATCGGAGGCAGATGGATCTCAGTGAGTCCAAGGCTAGCCTGGTCTAGACAGTGAACTCAAGGCTAGCCAGGGCTTCATAGTTAGAAAGATATCTAAAAAAAAACAAACAACAAATAAACAAAACAACCTACTTCAAATCTTTCCTTCCATATTTCACACAGGAGTGCAGACGAATACTTTTGCTTTTATGTTCAAAAATCTTCTGTATCAGTCACGCATAGCAACAGGCACACACTCAATTCTTATAAAGTAATGTAAATGCTGAGACCCAAATTTTGTCATACCACTAGCTGTAGAGTATGTGTTTACTATTCAGAGACAGATTAATGCACTTTCCAAACCTCCTTTGCTGGTGAGTAATTAGAAGTTTTCTAGATTGACTGCCAATATGATATAGGTCCCAAAGAAATCACTTCTCTTTCCCGAGACAGGACAATAAATTGGTTTTCCTGAATATACTGGGTAAAGAATCCGAGTTCTTGACCTTGAATATTTCATTGGCCGTGCTGTATGCAGTGGGGACCAGAATGACATTCGCTGAAATGCCTGAGATTTATAACATAATAGCTTGAGCATATGTGCCAAGAAATAGAAATCTTAAACCCTATCAAATCAAGATTAATTACCTATTAAAATGCTAACACATAGCGTAGTTCACTCAGTGTAACAGGCCTTCTCCCCATGTATACGGTTACAAAGCACACCAGTTCGGGTGCTACACGGAAACTCCTGTGTCCGATCTCACTCTAGGTGGGTGAAGCCCACTGGCCAGTCATTCTTCTCCGTGTGACTCTGACTCCTGCTTAGGACCTTTCCACCACAAAGTGCATGCTGTTCTCTGGAAACTGTGAAATTCCTCAGCTTTGTACTGCTGCCAAAAGCCTGTTGCCTCTCTCATCTTTAACTACCCTATGTCCCTTTCTCGCTTGGTGGACAGTAACCCACAAGTGCTCCCATGACAAGGAAAACAGTAGTTTGCTCCCCGCCCCCTTACAAGCCTTGAGAAAATGGATCCCACGGGCTAAATCTCTTCTTGCTGATCAGCTTTCCTTTGCATTCATGGTTTCAACTGTTGTCCAGGTGGCAGTGGCAGAAATGTGTGGGGAAAGTGCTCGAGAGCTCATCTCACTAAACCTTCTGCTAGACTCGAACAGAAAGTCATGGTGTTGCTAAGTTGGCTTCTAATGAATGGTCAGTCAGCAAATATTTAGTGAGAATCTATTATGTGGCCAACTCTCTTCTGGGCTTGGTGACACCAAGAATGGAGGGTAAAATTGTCCCTGACCCCATGCAGCTATTCTTCTTTCTTATGCTAAATGGCTGTGGTTCACATATCCTGTATTAGAACACAATGGGAAAGAAGTTCTGGAGTCGGGATGGAAATAAATAGCAGCATACTTAAACTATCACCATTCTTTCTAAAGTAGGCCAGGGTGTTTGAAAAATGTTCTGTTAAAAAAAAAAAGATAAAGTACAACCTTTTGAAAATTTCAGTATCTCAAATTTATGCAAAGTCAAACATAGTACAAGCTTTTCAAATTCACACCTTGTGCATCAGATTCCTTCAGCAAGCAATCTTGCCTCAGCTCCTTGCATAGCACTTCAGTGTTCTTGGCCTTGTGGGTCATTGCCCTGCTCGATGTTCCGAGGGAAACCCAGCATATGTCATTCTTTTTTGAGACCCACGACCCTCTCCCTAGCTACAAATGGTGTGACAAGCTGCACCTCTTCATTTGTTCTTACAAAACAAACTCTGCAGCACTGACGTGAAATATCATGTCTTTCCTTTCTCACTCTCAGTGGGAGAAGGGGGAAGAGAAGTTCCTTCATCATTCTCTTTGTGGATTTTGGCTTTCTTTGGGAAGTGCCAATACACATTCATTTTTTATGTTGTTCTGGAAAGCTGTAAGCTGCCTTCTAAACTACAAAGCAAACTCTGTCCCAAAGGGTTCTCCAAGTGCAGGTCAGAAAGGTGGGACGCTCTGTTTTCCTAGGCAGAGAGATACACTTGCAACCTGCTTAGCTTCCCAAGTCCTCGACTTCAGCCAGCTTCTCTGCTAAGGAACCTCACATCAATCTGTCACTGGTGGTCAGCAGAGCAGTGAAGAGCCAGTGTTCCTGTGAGCTGACAGTGGAATGACTTGCCTCCGGGCCGGTGATCAATCTGTGCTGGACAGCACCATGTTTGCCTCTACAAACGAGCTGGGCCCCTCTGCCACATCTCTCTGCCAACTTTTGAAAGAAAGAGTCTGTTTTAGTTCTTTTTGAGGTAAAGACAAAAGACCTGTCTCTCTTTACACAACCAGCTATTGAACCATCCACACAAAGATTCACAGCCAGTATCCTACAAATTTTTTTTTTTTTGAGAAGCCAGGAAATTATCAAAAACCATGTGGGGGGGGTATACATAGTATGAATATGCACACATACCTACAGCGTAAACATCCATTTTTTCCTCAGTAAAGATGATGTGCTCGTGATGCTAGATGCACCATTCCTGGGAAGTTCTCACGTAAATATAAAAAGATTCTGGAGTTCAGAGTTGAGGATGCTAGTTGACTTCTCTATGCTCCAGTTGAAGGCAGTGCTGTGAAAACACAGCCAGCTTTGTCTGAGGCTTCTTGTGATCCTTACAGGCCACAGAGCAAAGGGCCTGCACTGCTGAGTGACTCAGGTTTCTACCAAGTCAGTGCTACAGGGAGCAGAGACTGGAGCTCTTGTCAGCTGAAGGTTCTTCTTATGGTTCATTGTGGCAGACTGGGGCTTGGACAACTCCCCAAGCATGGTCAGTAGCCAGACTTGGATTTGGTAGAAGTGAAGGAGTAAGAGAAGATTGTAGGAAGTAACAGAGGTGGGCAGACAGAACGTAGATGACTAGGGAGGACTTCCAGTGTACAGTAAGCCATGGTACAATGCCAGTTACCTTCAGGATAGGGATACATGAAGGGCAATAGTAGACAATAGCAAAGTAGAAAACTTTGAAGTTCCAAAAGAAAAGTCTGGTGGAGAGTTAGTAACCACAGCTGTTGGTTCTTGTCTCTGACCAGATAGCCCACTGGGTAAACAGATTACGTGGTTGTCATTTAGTAGAACAGTATAAAGAACATAGACATTTTTGTCTTTTATGTTAGGTAAGTTCCTCATTTCTCCTTAGAGAGTATGGCTCTCTAAGACCCATGGAGGAACCAGTAGAGAGGACACAGATGAGTCTGAAAGAAGGAAGTTATTTTGACTGTACATTGCTACTTAGCTGGGTCCCCTTAGCTATGGAAATTTCATAGGTTAACTAAATGGAACTTTGTGAACCCAAAGGGGACTGACTATACTATGTGGCCAGATTTGAAGATCCCTTGGGATGGGAACTGTGTGTGATCCTTTTTAATGCTGTCTCCTTACACAAAGGAGGAGGAGATGATTTTTGGTAGACAAGTAATTTGATGTTTGGTTCCATTCTGTCACAGAGAAAAGAACCCAAAGCTCTAAGCTGCTTCCGTAACTAAGTTAACAAGGTAACCCCAAACACCGACAGTCTCAACTCAGGAATTCTGTTGGTGCCCTCCTAAGTGTGATATACAACGTTCTAGTCCTCAGGCCTCTCTCTGAGGGTGGTGTGCATGGACATGCTACAGAAGAGCTTGGTTATCTTCTTAACATCCAGGCCTGCTCTGATCTTTTCAGGCACCCAAGTAATTCTTTCTAACCCCAATTAGCTCTTTTTTAAAAAATGATATTTTTAATTTGTTCTGGGATGCCTTTAATCCCAGAGGCAAAGGCAGACAGATCTCTGAGTTCAAGGCCAGCCTGGTCTATGTAATGAGTTCCAGGACAACCAGGGCTAGATAGTGAGAGCCTGTCTCACAAACAAAGTAAGAAGAAGAATGATTTCGTCCATATGTGCGATGTATCCCCTTCTGTCTTCCCTTTTGAACCCTCAAGACACCTCCAACACATCCCTCTCTAAATTCATATCCTCTTTTAAACAAACAAACAAACAAACAAACAAACAAACAAACTCATTGAGGCCAATTAGTGCAACTTTTGTGCAAGTGGATATGAGGCCATGTTTTGGAACTGGAATACTTACCAGTGGCCACACCCATAAAGAAAAACAAAAAGTACTTTCCCTCCTTCTGCAGCCATCAGCTGTCATATGTAGTTCCTCAGCTAGAGGTGAGGGCTTTTGAGCTTCTCCCTCATCCATGTTGGAATTGTAATTGCTTTGCTCTCATGTAGATCTTATGTTTGTAACTGTAGCTAACATGAGTTCATGAGCAGAACAGCCATGCTGTCTAGAAGAGCACATTTCACAGTACTTGCCTTATTCTATACCTCTTACATTCTTTCCATCCTCTCTTCTATGGTGTTTCTTAGCCTTGGGGGAGAGAATGTAGGTGTGACTAAGTAGTCACAGTCACTTCTCAGTGTTTTGACCAGTCAGTGAGTATCTGCATTGACCACTGCCCATCTGAAAAAGGAAGCTTCTTTGACTCAGATCAAGAGAAGCACAAATCTATGAGTGTAAATACATATTTAGAAGCAGTTTGACAAGATGACCATTTAGCAAAACAACAGTAAAGCACTAGTAAGTTTCCCCCTAGGGCCCAGGACTTCCCCAGCTATAGGCTTTTGACCAGATCTATAGTACTAGGCATGGATTCCCTCCCATGGAGCAGGCCTCTGAAGGTGGTTGGTTACCCCTACAACCATCATGCCACTATTGCACCAGTGGGGACACTTGCCTGGCAGGTCAAGATTGTAGTTTTCAGGGTCAAGCACAGGGTAAGCTACTCTAGGAGAGAGGAAGTTTCCTGGGAGGTGGATTTCTCTGTGTCCTGAATAAGCAGTATTACCATCTACTTATGGTAGGCAACTAGGACCAATGGTATTCTAATTTCATTTCTTTTGCTGTGATAAAATACCATGGCCAAAAAAACAAAAAACAAAACAACAACAAAAAAAACTACTTAGGTTTGCTTTACAATTTCAGGTTATATTCCATCATTGTGGGGAAGTCAAGGGAGGAACTTAAGATAGCAATCACATTATATCCAAGAACACAGAGAGAATAAGTTTATGAATGCTTATTTGTTTGCTTGTGCTTAGCTCAATTTCTTCACTTTTAAACAATTTGAGACCACCTTGCCTATGGAATGGTGCCACCTACAGTGGGCTGGGTCTTCCAACATGAATTAACTTAATTAAGAGAATCCTCCATAGACATTCCCACAGGCCAACCCAATGTAGATAATCCTTCTGTGAAATTACTTTCCCAGATGAATCTGGGTGAGTCAGTTCAAGCTAACCATCACAAGAAGCAATATAATAGCCTGTGTTATTTTGAAGCCCTCTGGGGCCTGCCTAACCAGTACCTCCAATAGGGAGGTAACTCATGCCTTGCACTAAAGTTTTTAGTTGATAACACTTGTCTTCTGGGAACAGCATTATTAACTCATATAGGGTACTGCCACCTCTGTTTAAACTTACTTCTTTAAAGCTCTTTTATAGAAAAGTTGCATTTGTTTGTTTGCTTGCTTGCTTGCTTTGTTTATTTGTGTGTATGTGAGGGGATGGGCAGATGTGTGCCATCACACGGCTGTGAAGGTCAGAGGACAGCTTGTGGAAGTCAGTGATAATCTTCTGTGGTGTAGGTCCTGGGACCTTCAGGCTTGGTTGTAAGCTAAACCATCTTGCTGGCTACCAGTCAACTCTTTGGTTTTGAAATTAAGTATCTCAGTCTTTAGCCAGATTTCCAAATTCCATTGACTCTTGAGTGTAAATGAATTCCCTTTTAGCATTAATGTCCAGTTGATGTTGAATCACTGATGTTCACATCTCCTTGACATCCCTTGTTCAGCATCTTAAGTCTTGAGAGGTATCTTACATCCGTAGGAATCTGAGCTGCTGAAGTCCACCACTGACACCTGTCGCCACCACCGTTCACCCTTTTTGCTCCAAGATGACAACTTAAGTTTACATAAAGATAAACAAGGTGTAAATTGATATAAGTGAAGCCAGATGTGTTGGCTGGCTCACATATAATCCTGGCACTTGGAAGGTTGAAGCAGGAGGAGTGCTCATTCTATATTACTCTGAGCTACATAGAGCACTCCATGTTAGCCTCTGATATATATTGAGACCTTTCCCAAAGAAAATCTTTTTGTTTTTGCAATAAAGAAACCATGACTTTAGAGTAGTCGATTTTTGTAAGGTTCATGGAAAATGCAGGAAAACCAACCCAGAGATGGCTTGAAGTAGTTCAGTTACAAGATGGTACTGGCTGAAACCCGAGTATTTGAAGCAAGATAATAAGAGTTATCAGATATGATAGGAGGTGAAATTAATTTGTAGGATGAAGTGGTTAGTTGAATTCTGATTGGTGCAATAGATGACAGTGCCATTCACAGTTCAGGGGACCAGGAAAGAGGAACACATGGAGGTAAAATAAAGAGGCCATTGAGTTCAAGAAGGCCTACGGTCATATTAATTATTTCAACGATAATATGCTCCTTTGGAGGCTGAAGTTCAAGCAAGAACTTCATGCCCAGAAATAAAGCTGTGAATCAAGTAGAAGTGATGAATGTAGAGGAGGAGGAGTTGAGGGCTAGGCCAGAGCTCTGGGGAAGACCTTCATTTATGGGCTCAGTGATGCTACACAGCCAACAGAGAGCGTGAGGTGGTTAACAAGATTATTTGATCAAATGTCTAAGGGTCCCTTCTCAGTTTAATCTTCTCTGTTGCACCCATTTTAGCCTTTCATACTCAGAATTACATTTTTTTTTCAAGCCCAGCTTTATGTCTCTTGTTTTGTTCAAGGAGGAAATGTGAAGTTTGGCTTTGAGGTAAGGGAAGCAGATGGCAGGGTTGAGACCCAGGAGTGAGATCAAGACCTGGGTACTGGAGACTGAGAGGAAGCCAGCCCTAGCAAAGTGAATGGAGAGCCCCTTTGGGAATGGTCTCTTTGGGAAGGTTGGTCTAGACTGTTCCTGCAGTTTCTGTGAACTTACTAGGGATTCTACAGAATGATGGCTGCTGTGGTAGAGGAGGGAGCTGACTGAATGAGTGAACTGGACACCGATGTGAAGTGCCATAGGCATCACAGGTATTCGACAACTGGAGATACCTGCAGTAAATGTAGGGGGAGAATTTGGTGGGATGGTTTAAAGCAGGACCTTGAAAAGGGATAGGAAACCTGTGATGAGAAGAAGCAATGAGGAAAAAAAAATTCCCAGCCTTGGAGCCTGCGCAAGTGTTGGAAGAAACAACAAGTCCCAAAATTGGAGAGTAGAACATTTCTTCAGTGGCCTCTCCTCTGGCTCAGGGTTTCCCAAATGGGTTCTGACAGGTTACCCAGTTGTAAGCCATTGAGTGATAGAGTAGCCCTCTGCTCTTCTGTGCTCGCTTTCTGCCCTTTCAGAAAGCCTAGTGAGGTTGTCCAGGGTTCTAGAAACAACGAGTCTATGCACACCAACTTTCCCATCCAGCTAACCAGAGGTTGAACATCTCATGTGGACAGGAACTCGGGTATAGAGTCTTTGCCTTATGTATCTTCTCTGTATTTTCCATGTACTCTATGGGACTAAAAAGAAAGAAAATGCTAAGTGTTCTAGTACCACACATCTCCTTCCCATCAGGAAAGAGCATTGCTGGTACTCTCCTGAAGAAACCCCAGGAATTAACACGGAGAAAAGCATACTGTTGATACTAGCCATCAAGAGCTGTTCTATGGAGAAGATAGGATGGTTTGGTTGAAGGTGGAAGGCCATTCTGTAAAATGACAACTCCCTGATTGCTCATAAGTATGTCATTCAACTGTGTTGTTTATTGTTGTTTTGTTTTTGAGACAAGGTCTGACTATTTAACCTATGATGGCCTCAAATGTGCTTCAGCCTCCTAAGTGCTAGAATAATGGGTGTGTGCCATCATCACCTGGTACCTTATTATATTCTGATGCATTAACATGAGTGCTGGGACTGGGATCTGGGCATATAGCTCTGTGGTACAATTCTTGCCTAGCCCTGTGTTTGATCCCCAACACCACAATCTTCTTTTTGTTCTATGTTGTATTAGGCATAGGTCTATACTAAAAGAAATACTATTTTAGCAGCTGAGAGAATATCCTCCTCAATCATAAGGACCATAGTTCAGAACCAGCTACCCATGTAGCAAGTCAGGCATCCCACAAACACTGGTAAATCCAGTTTCAGGGGATCTAACACCTTCCTCAGGCATACATGCTTGAAAAGTATACGTGTCTGAAAACTCACACACACACACACAAACACACACACAAATACATATTAAAGAATCCTGAGAAATAATGGTTTTACCCTACTTAGTGCAACTGAAAAGACATTTTTGTGAGTGTGTGCATGTGATTAAACCTGGAGTGTGACATATAGTAAGCACACACTGAACTTTCCCACTAGCTCCATCAGCCATATGCATACCACATTCATGGACTTTGTCCTCTGGTGTTAGGGACCAGACCCACATAGGGCTCCCTAAGGTTCTGTGATGTGCTTGAGAATAGTGCTGGGCCAGTGAACTACAGCTTGTTGCTAGTCTTTTTGTTTGTTTGGTTTGTTTTTGCCTATGAGCTAAGAAGAAAAATGTCATGATTAGAAAAGCTCAAAAAAATATACTGTTTTGTGACATGCGAATTATAGGAAATTCAAAGTCACTGTCCATAAAGCTACATATTTCCAAAACCACAGCCACACTTACTTAGTTACATATTATCCATGATTCCTTTCGTGTTAGAGTACAACACTGATGGTTGTGGCAGAAACATACGGGCTGCAAAGTCAGGCCCATTGCAGAAAATGTTTACCAACCCCTGATCTAAAGTCACAGCTCCCAGATTGCCTGGCAGACCTGCTAAAGCACAGATCCTGGTTCAGAAGACCCAAGACTGGGCTAGGAGAGTCTACATGTCCAACACTTTCAATCCTAGCACACACACATACACACACACACAAACACACACACACACACACACACACCTGCTCAATGTGTTGTAAGGGGTTATCAGATTTCTGAAGCAGAAATGGGCTTATTTCACTTCATTCCCAAGGGTAAAATAAAGAACAACAGCTTTGAGTTTTATGTTGGGAAGAGTTTTGTAATGATTTAAGATAGCCGTGGAATCACTGAGGTGGCCACCAGGAAAAGTGAAACTGGAAACTCTTGAAGAGGAGGCTTACATTGGGGAGATGACTGACGGACCTCTCCCACCTATGTCTGTATCTTTTTTTCTTGCCTCCCTCCCCTGCAACAGTTTTTAATACAGACAGACTCCAACTTGAAATCTTGCCTCAGGTACCCAAGTGCTGAGCTACAAGTGTGCACCACCAGATCCTCTCAGCTTAGTCTGACTGACAACCGGAAGTGAGGGGGGAAAGGAGACAGGAGATTTGGTCTAACAGGTGCAGCATTAGGTCAGGGAGTCTCTCCAGCACCTCAATGGGCTTATCTCTATAAACAAGAACAGCAACCTGCAGGAGCTGGCCTTAAGTAAACTCTTAAAGAGCAAATGCTCTGCTGGGAGGTTTTTTTTTTTTTGGTTTGTTTTTGTTTTTGTTTTTTTAAATTTTATTTTCATTTACCCACATATGTCTGTCTATGTTCCTGTATGTCCTGTGTATGTGGGGTGTCTGCAGAGATTAAAAGATGGTGCCGGATCCCCTGGAGCTGGAGTTTACAGGTGGTCCTTAATCTGCCCACTGTGAATGCTGGGAACTGAATTCTAGTCCTCTGTGAGGGCCGGTGACTGCTGTGAATTTTCATTTTTAGCTTGTCTTTATTATTGCTAGTATGCATTTACAAAGCTAGAATTGGTGGGCCCACACACCTTCAGCGGTTCACTCACAGACAAGCTAAAGGACAAGCCTGCTCCTCTGTCCTCTCCACTTCTTTTCTCCCACATCCCCTTCCGCAGCGTGTTTTCTCAGCCTTGGAAAGAGTACACGTGAGGTTGGATTTGCCAGCTGCAAGTCATTTTAGGTCCTGACGAGTGAATCCTCTTGTTAATGGCTGGCTCCTTTAAGACATTCTTTGGGGGAGAGATAGGGGGAGGAAAGAAACTGGCCATTTTGAGCAAGCTGATGAATGTTGGAGGCCAAACACATTTAGACAGATGAGAAAGTCATCGGGATTTAAGCAGCCTGATATTTAACCATTGACAAATTTTAAAATCATAAAACTCATTAAGTCTTGCTATCTGCTCACAAGCCAGTGAATCCTAAATGCTGGTCTTGCTGTATTTTTCTACCTTGAACTCTTTATGTCAGCTTGTCACAGGCCTTTGAAGACATGATTTATGCTTCTTAATGCCCCTGGGAAGTTAAGTATTTTCATATTTATTGCACAGAAGAGCATTCTGTAATTGCTTGCCTGTTCTAAAATCAGTTTGGCTGGAAAAGGACATGAGCATTCTGACCTCAGTTCCATATCCAAACCAGGAGTCAGCGCTTGAAAAACGTGACTCAGTGTCTTGCCCAGAGTTTACTTCATTCCTCGGACTTAGGGGAAGAACACATGTAGGAGACCGCACTCAAACAATGCTGCTTTTTCTATAATAAACTGGCCTGGATCCCTGCATCCAGAGCTCCATGCAGAACTCCATCCAGAGCTCCATCTAGAGCTTGGCTTGATGATGCAGCCAAGCGTCTTTCAGCTCCTTCAGACTCTTGAGTCAGTTCTTCAGCGCCTACCCTATCATGCCAGTTACCTGACTGTTGTCCTGACCAGGAAAGTCTGAGCCACTCTGATGGGATCTGTCCTAAACATGTTGGTGATCTTTCCTTCAACAATTTTTTTTATCTGTGTGTGGACATTTTCAAAATCATCATCATTGGCCGGGCCAGATGGCTCAGCAGGTAAAGGTGCTTGCTGCCAAGGCTGATGACTGAGCTTGGTCTCCAGGACCTACGTGGTAGAAGGAGAGAACTGACTCCTACAAGTTGCCCTCTGACCTTCACATGGATACTCTCACATGCACATAGCTACACACACACTTTATTTTTATGTGTATGAGTGTTTTGCTTACATGTATGTCTATGCACCATGTACATGCCCGGTGCCCACAGAAGTCAGAAAAGGGCATTGGATCCCCTAGAACTGGAGTTACAGACAGTTGTGAGCCATCATACGGGTGCTAGAAATTGACCCTCTGCAAGAGCAGCAAGTGCTCTTAATCACTGAGCTATCTGTCCAGCCCCTGTTTCTCTTCTTATCAATGTCACTATCCCAACTTGTCTTGTAGATTAGAAATCTGTTCCAGTCCCCAGCTGGGTCAACATCTGCCTCAGCTCTGATCTGAGACCTCCTCTTCTTTTCAAAGCTGTGCCAACCTGCTCTTCCTGCCTCCAGTCTTTCAGTGTACCGTTCAGTGTCTCCGCCTCCTGACAGAATTACCTTCTGAAGAAATTAACCCGATTTGTGTTATTTTTTCATGCTAAATACCTCTGGTGGTTTCTTGTATGGAAGTTAAAATAACAACTTCTAGCAGCTGGCAGCCTGCAGTCCACCATGGGCCCCAGCAGCCTCGCCTAGTATGCAGCTACCTGGCCCTAGCAGCCCCCACTCCCACCTGGACATTGTTCACTCCGTTTAGGACATTCTGAGAGACCCCACCGTCATTCCAATGTCATCTTTCTTCATGAACTCTGCTTCACCATCCTAGGCAGAGTTCCCTTTCTTGGTAACCTGCCCCATGACATGTTAAGCAGAAACTTCATTATGTTGGAGTGCCTCATTTAACATCTGTGTACCCTGCCTCCAGGAACTTGCTGTGTTGGCAGAAAAAGGGACTACGAATTTTTTTTTTTTTTACAACTCACTATTTTTTTTTCTACACATAAAAGGTTATTATGCATATAAAACATACAGTTTAGTGAGTTTGGGCATAATCGTGCACCCACAGAGCCATCACTCTGCCACCTCTTTCTCTTCAATAGTGCTAACAGACAGGCTCAGGTGGAGTAAATGGGTGTGTAACAAGTGGCACTGTAAACTGAAGGTGCCGAAAAAGACTTGTGCTAGAGGATCTCCGTGTGCGGTGCTAGGATTGAACCTGAGGCCTTACACATTCGAGGCAAGCACTCTACCACTGAACTACCGTCCCATCTGGGATAGAGGATCCTTGACTTCATTCCAAACCAGGAACCTAATATTCCAGTTCAATGCAAATCCCTACAATAAAGCTATGGAGTGAGGATCTACCTATTTCTATTCTGTAGGTCTAGTGAAGCTTCTGGGTAGGGTTATACACCTAATAACCAAGAGTCCTGGTTTTAACCCAGACTGGTCTGAGGTCTGAGCTCATGCTTGTCTACCATGTCAGGATGCCAGCTCCTTGGGAGGATAGGGCTTGTGACTATAAAGCACAGGGGAGCCAACATTGGAAGCCTGCGGTTTTGTAGGAGACTAGAACTATTTTCACACCTGGTTTCCTGACTGCACCCTTATCTTGTGTGGCCTTACTCTTGTTTGATTCACAAAGAAAACTTGCAGATCTGGAGTGAACTGGTTCAACCTTCTTGTCCTCAGCCTCTTGAGTATCCCAGGAAATTGAAAGTTTGAAACCACACCTGACCCATAAACAATGTATCCTGAAGGTAACCGTGTTAGTATCGTAGTATGTAAACCTTTAGCTAATAAAAATCAAAGGAGTCTAATCTGGAAAGTATACAGAAGGTTAGGGGAAAGCTTGTAAATATTTTCAAAGTCTCTGCATTTAATTCTATCACCAGCTAGCAAAATAAATAGTCCAGCTGCCAACTCTGAAGCAGACACGTGTTGGAAATGAAATGTTAATAGTTTAAATGCTTTGGTCATTAGAAATCAAAAGGAACACGAAGTACACTTTCTAGTTTATGAGAAACAAGGTGAAAGTTCCCCAAGCCCTTTTGTGGTGACTGCATTCAAAATGACTTCCTCGTCTTTTATTTTAATGGCTAATAGTATGGTAAACACGCCTTTATGGGCCAGGTTTTTTTTTTCCCCCATCTTTTGCTATTTAGATGCAAGATTTGGAAGTAAGTGGAGAGCACAAATCAGGAGATGTTAGCTTCTACTTTTCCATGTGTCTGAGCTGTTTGCTGTAGATTGCAAGCTGCATGCCAGACTTTTTCTGAGGCATGGGAGGTTACTTTCAATAATGTGTTAAGATTGACCTGAAATATTTAGCCAGCACATCTGCTTGCAAGCACTGGACTTCTCAGAGGAAGTTATACTGGAATTAATTAACTCTGTTTGGTACTCTGAAATGTTTGCTTCACATCTTGTTTTACCATAATAAAACTTATAAAATGAATGAGAATTTCTTTATTTTTTCTTTGAGAACAACAACAACCACAAAGCTAAGTGAAAAAAGAGAATCGACTGTAAAGCAAACGTTGAGAATAATAAACATTAGAGTTAGAACTTGGTCTTTCGGCGATTTCTCTTTAATTTGCAATTACAGTGAACTTGTATGTCTTTGCCTGTTCCTACAGGAGCATTTGAAGAAAACTTTAACTTTATTGTTGGAGAATGAAGAGTTTAAATAGAGAGGGGACTACTGTGTGCTAAAGTGCTTAGAGCATTGTGGGACATTTTCTGAACCCACATGTAATCCTGCTTTGGAAAGGGGAAGGAATGCACTTTCTGAGACACTTGAGCAAACATGGTGTATTAGTTACTTTCATACTGCTGTTATGAAATGTCTTATAAGAAGCGACATAAGGAAGGATTTATTCTATTTAGCTCACAGTGAGAGACACAGTCTGTCATGTGAGAAGAACATGGCAGCCAGCACATGAGGCAGCTGGTCACACATGGTGTCTGCAGCCAGGATAAGTGGGCTGGGGTGTGGGATGGGGGATGAATGCTGGTGTTCTTCCCTTTCTCCTTCCCCCTTTTATTCAGCCTAGGGCTCCAGTACACGGGGTGATGCCACTCGCACTCCGGGCAGATCTTTTTTTCTGAAGTCTCTGAAATACTTTTAGAAACACACCCAGAGGTGTGAGTCCCAAGTGACTCTAAATCCAGTCAAGTTGTTATTGGAGAATAACCATCAAAATGGCCTCAGCCACTGTCTGGAGAGAGTACAGTGGCCCAGCACTGTGTAGTAACAAAATAGTCAACGTCACAGTGTTATGTTGTCGTCTTGATAAATTAGTCAACCTTATCACTGTCTCAGTCAATAAGATTGGGAGGAGGCCTGGCTTCTAGGGTTCTGTCGAAGCGTCAGCATCATAGTTGGTTTTTTCCTTAAAATTTGCCTCTAAAATCTCAACAACTCATTATTTACTGGAACAAAAGCCATCATGAAACCCCAACATCCATGGCTAGATGAACTTGCAAAGGGAACATTTGTCTACAGTGGGACATGACTCCTCTGCCAGTGGACGCAGCTCTCCTGTGCAGTACTGGAGATCAGCTCTGAAGACAGGAACTGAAGTAAACCAGCCACAAAATGGCAGTGTGACCACACTTGCTGGGAACAGCCAGAAGAGGCAGATCTATAGAGAAAGGACATGTTGCAGAGGTTAGAAGCTGGGAGTGAGAGTCAGGGAGAGTTAGATGTCTCTCCAGAGATGGAAAGGTTTTGGAAGCACGTTGATAGTCTACGGCAACATGAATTTAATGATGCCACTAAGTTGTATGTTTTTAAAGTGGCAAATTGTATTATATATTTACCACAATTAAAAGAATTAATAATATACCAATTACCACAATTAAAAGAATTAATAATATACCAAACCAATTTGATCTTATACTTTTAGCAGACTGGTAATTTGTAGATGATATCCACTAAACATACATTTTAAGAAAACACTGAGGGGCTGGTGAGATGGCTTAGAGATTATGAGCTCTGGCTGCTCTTCCAGAGGACCTGAGTTCAGTTCCAGAGGACCTGAGTTCAGTTCCCAGCAACCACATACATGGTGACTCATGACCATCTATATCTATAAAGGGATGTAATACCCTCTTCTGGCATTCAGGTGTACATGTAGCCTGAGCACTCAGAAATCTAAAATAACAACAATAACAACAGCACTGATTGTAGTCAGAAAATTGAATGCTGTGCTTAACTAAGAGTTCTGGATAATTGAAGGTCACCAGGTTTGCAGTGAAACTGACCAGTCAGAAGTACCATTTCATGAATATGGTTATGAACTTGAAAACAGTTTTGTTTTTTGGACTGCATATCTTGAATCATGTAATTTTCAACTTACAACCCTTCAGTGTCTGCAGAGCCTCTGACTATTATGCCATACAGTACAGTATCTCTTAATAGCAGCCACAGCCACGCTACTTGCCTGGGCTAAGTCTCCTCCATGGGTCGTAATTATCTTCTGGTTAGTACTTTGCTTTTAACAGTCCATGGAGCCTGAGTCGCCCACCCAACTATGTTTTCTACCACAAACTCTGCTGTTTTAAAGTGCAATTTGGGAAGATGTGAGGTTTTCCAGGGCTGTGTGTGTCGTAGTATAGCAGAAATACCGCATGCATTTTGTTCTGCTTTTTCAGTGGACAAATCTGAGGTTGCCAAGGGCTCGCTGTTGGAAACACAAAAACAATACATTCCCATCATGGGGCAGTGATGGTGCTCAGTCCTGCACACATCCTGATGTGTTGTGACTCAATGAATTGTTAAACATGCTAACATAAAATGTGCTAGAGGAGTTGGAAAGATGACTTACACTGCTTCTACTGCTCTGCAGAGGGCCTGG
>NW_021604783.1:1720840-1732172 GCF_004785775.1 Grammomys surdaster
CCCTCTGGTCCCCCCACCCACCCTTGGCTTTTTCCTAACCCCCTCCCGCCCTTCCTCTCAGATGAAATGCAACTAAAAAAAAATAAAATGTGCTAAGACAATCCTAGCTGCCTGGGATCCAGGTGGCTGCCTGGGAACTGGTCTGGCATACACATCAGCTCCCGTATCCGTGGGTTCTGTGTCTGACCTGTAGATTCGGCCATCTGTGGATTCCACCAGCTCACATTAAAACTAGGGCAGCAGTTTGAGTCTGTGCTGAACCCATGTAAGCTTTCTCCTTTCCTGGCATTCTGAAAATAGCACTCTGTAATAACTCTTGACACGGCATTTACACCCCAGTAGAGGTTCTGAGTAATCTAGAGGTGACTTGAAGTGGAGGAGGTTATATGCAGATATGAGCACCACTTTTTTAGAGGGAATTTGATTGACTTTCCTTGAATTTGAATATGTGTGGCATCCCAGGACCAGTTCCCGAGACATCAGGCAGATGACTGCATACAGCATGAGTTTTGTAGGAATGTATGTTACATTCTTGTTTTTAAAACAAACCTCTTGCCCACTTTTGGAATCCATTGTCTTTGGAATTTATTAAGTGCCTATAAATCTCTATATCCCACTACTAATCAGCCAGGTGGAAATGGGAAGTATAAGTTGGAAATGTTGAACGTAGTTAACACAAGTCACATATTAAGAGGAAATTAGGGGTAAAATAGGAATTTCAGGCTCTCTGCCTCTTACCTGGTGGTTGCATGTAAACTACCTATATTTTATATGGAATTATTTTGTATTCTTACCCAGGAGCTCTTCAAATCTTCAGAGAATTATTTCTCTAACCCAGTTCTTACTGGTCTATGTATACAGATATATGGACATGTACATGTGCCCTTTATTGACACAAAAGGAATCTCTCAGAATGTCAAAAATTGAAATTTGGGGGCTATGTAGGCACTGTGTCAAATTGTGTGGGTTCCAACCAACAGTGTGCCATTTTAGTTTTGCCTGAAAAGAGGAGCCATTATTACAGGATGTGGGATATGATCTTGAGGCCTGTTATACCTTGTTGAACATGTACACGTATGTCAGGAAGGCGGGAGAGACTAAGACCATTGCACCTGAGAAGTCTAGCCACTGAGTGTGCATGCTGAGCTCCAGGCTGGATGGAGTAAGCACACTGCCACAGGAGGACTCCGTGTCTGTACACATGCAGCAAGCCTCTTCCTTGACTACAAGAAGGGACGGGAGCCTGCACTGCTTGGTGCTGAAGGTATTGCAAGATAGCATCTTAATGAGGTGAAACACTCCTAATGGGTTGTGAGGCCAGCTTTTTAAGTAGGTTCTTTTCACTGTTGAAACTGCTGGGTGATGGTGCTTGAAGTCCATGAGGTATACAGACACTCAAGAGCTAGTAGCAATTACCACTAAGTGTAGTTATTAAGTGGAGTGCTCCCCCATTTCATTTTTGTTTTAAAGACAAATGTGGAGGAGTTGCATCTCTTACCATACAGCTCTTAACAGAATATATAATATTAAAATATAAGGAGTATATGAATTATATGATTTATACAAATTGTTGAAAACAAACTTGGACAAAGATATATGTGATAAATTAAACCCGTTGAAATGTCATGAAGTGTGGAATGGTGGCCCTCTAGAAGATTTCTTTTTCACAATGGTGGATAATTCAGTGTTGTCTCAGATAGAAGGCCATCTCCTTAGAAAGAACAGGAGGCCGATTTGCTCGTAACCTACTGTGGAGGGCTGGAAATACATACTTTGTCCTACTGAGGACTCATGACTCCGCCCCCTTAGCAGTCCTAGCCATTCATCTGACTTGGCTGCAGCTGCCCCCATTCACAAGTTTTTTTTTTTTTGTACAGTCACAAATGGAGATGTTCTTTTGCAGTCTGAGTTGCATGGGTAGCATGTTCATCTTTTCCCAACTAAGTTCTAGACTTCGTAAAGGAGGGGCATTCATGAATCCTTTCAGTCTCACACTATATATGATGTGCTTTGGACCTAAACAACACCAAGAAAAAAAGATTATCTTCAATTTTGGACTGGTCTCTCAGTTCATTTTATTTGTAACTCTAAGGAGAATATACCATATATATACTACAGACCCTAGTGTTGTATCCAGAATGCTTCTATGAAAAAGTCAATAATGTATCTATGGCTTAACATAATGGGTCTGCCCTGACCCATAGGGAGGAGCTGAAAGATCAGGAAACTGGAGTTTTATGGGTGAGACAAGGAGTCAGAGAGGTGGAGATCCTAGCTATAGGTAAAAGCAGGATAGCCAGGCACTCCAGAGCCTGGGCAGAAGGAGGAGACCACAGTGTTGCCCTGGCTGGGCATCTGTCAAGGTTGACAGTCATTCTGACTGTGGCTGGGGACTTACAGCCAGTTCACCACAGGGAGCAAGGATGAGGGCAGACAGACCTGTTGAGAAATTAGGCGGTGATTTTGCAGATACAGGGGATGGGCACGTGGGGTGAGATGTGGATAGATATGAAAATGTCCCACCACCAAACTGCCATACTGCTGTTCGTCTGTCCAGACTCAGGTCTGGCACTCAACTCACAGTACAAGCTTTAAAACTTAGAGGACCACCAGCAAGGTTATCATCGGAGTTGGGGGTGAAGATCCAGCTTTGGAGCAGTTCACAGCATGTGCACGGTGATAGTTTTACGAGTTCAACACATCTGTCTGACTTGTGTGCTGAAGCCTGACACACTGCTGCATCGAATTCTGTGGTGTGGAAGATTTGCAGTGTCCTGTGCATGACAGGTGCGGCACGGTTGACAGATGTGCATGCTTTGCACTAACAGGGCCACTAGGACAGAGCCAGTACAGCACAGGGACCACATTTCAAATCTTCCTGGCAGGTAAAAATTTAACCTTGGGCAGGCAGCTTCATTTTTCTTTAGAAGATTCTGTGGAAGGTCCTCAACCTGCAAGATGAAAATAAAATAATTAAAAACCGATAACTCATAAAACAAGTAACTCATGTCACATTTGTGCATATAGTATTGTACTGTTTTCTATTTTGATTATCTTTTCTACTGTGTGTAGAGTAGGGAAGAGAGTAGCACACATACTTCTCCTTATGGGTGGCCTCACTACCTAGCCTAGGTTGGCCTTGAACTCATAGGAGTTCTCCTGCCTCAGCCACCCAGGCTGGGATTATGGGCATGAACTGACATGTTCACCTTTATTTTTCCAAAAACAAATTTGATAAGAAGGAAGCTAGACTGTAGACCCTCTCTTGTTATAGCTAATGCCTGTTGACTGTGCTAATAAAGAGATTCAGGAGTATGGGGAGAGGAGAGGTGGAGCAGTGACTGCAGGGTAATCTGAGGGAGGAATGGTTCTGGTCTTCTTTGGCACAGCAGGATTAATAAAATGAACAATAATGTGTCACCTACTGCAGAATGGACAAAAAGCGCTCACCATGAAGAAACAGATGAAGTCGAAGGTGGAGGGAGGCTGTACTAATTACCAGTTACTGCATCACCACCCCATGTATACATCAATCAAAACATCACACTGGGCCTCATAAATATGCACAAATATGTGCCAGTCACAAAGCAAGCGTTCATTAGAAAGTCATCTAAAAGCTGAAAATAGTATATGTGTATGTGTGTGTGTGTAAGATCTTTCCTACAGTCCAGAAATATACAAAATCAAGTGTGTACATTTTTTTTGTGATTGTAGAAGTTTTGTGTATGTAGGTTTGTGTATTCTTATATATGGGTCATTTTTCTAAGGAAAAGAATTTATACCTCATATATTATATTCCTTTGCTTTTTTTTAAAGCTTCAACAAGGCCAAAGATTCTTTGTCTGTAGATGAGATTTCTTAATCTAAGGATTCACTTACCTACAGTATTAAATAGGCATTTAATTTCCAGTATGTTTCTGTTTCAAACAGTGACCTAAAGTACAGACTGATCCTCTAAACCACTGCTGGGAGATAGGGATACAGTAGCACAGTTCAGGGGTCAGCACACTCTCTGACTAAGGGTCAGAGCCGACAGGACAGGACCAGCCGTATGTATGCTCTCTGGCACAGCTGCGGCTATTACAGTTGTGTCAAAGTAGACATAGTGTCTAAACAGAATATGGTTCACCCACACCGTGCAGTGTTTATTCAGCAGATGGGAGGAATAGCTGCTGGCCTATGGAACAATGTCGATGACCGAGAACATCGTACTCGATAGAGGAAGCCAGACTAATCCCACTTACTTGCAATATCATGTAAATGCACAGCTGTAAAACCCGAGATTGGTGATCCCCGGGAACTGGAAGAAAAGGCAGTGGGTGTGAACTGCTTTGGGGGTAAAGAGCATGAAACTAGACCTAGTAGTTGTTCACGATTACAGATGGACTAAGTGCTACTGAATTGTTTAAAGTACTGCTTCTATGTTGTGTTGACTTGACTTCAATAAAAGAAAAAAAAAACACTTCACATCATAAGGTGTGGCAAAGCAGCCATAGTTGATATGTAACTGAGTGAATGAGCTACATTTGTTTACAGTGAGAGAAGGGGAGCAGACAGACTTGCTCACCAGCCCTACTACAATATGAAGGATAATGTTGATAGTGACTGTGCATTAGGTGGGGATGAAGACTGAGCAGATGTAAAGGCTTGGAGTGGGAGAGCAGTTAGCCTGGAAACTATCCCAGTAGTCCAGGCGTGCCTCTTCCCCGTGGAGGAGGTGCCGCCCCTACCCCAGGGAAGTGGATGGGATCGGGGACGTTTCCGCCTATCTCTACCTTTACTTTTGTATGTGCATTTAAATTTTGGCCTTAAAAATGATCGTGCGAAGTTCCAAGAGACTCTCTTATTAGAACGAGAGCGCGAGCTGGCAGAAAATGGCAGTGAGTGGGAAGAGCACCAGGGCTTCTATGCATTCGCAAGCTTTTCAGCTCAGGTTGGCTCAGCACTCACTGTTGACTTTAGGACTCACACTTGCTTGAATAATGACAAAGATATTTACCTTTTAGACTCTTGGGGTGTGTGTGTGTGTGTGTGTGTGTGTGTGTGTGTATTTTTTCATAGATAACCTTCATCACTCTTAATGCATTGGTTGCCGACATTTCCTCCTTTTCCTCTTCCCTCCCTTCCTCCCTCTCATGTTCCCCCGTGCTGAGATTAGAAACCCAAGACCTTACAAATATGAGGCTCCCAGATCCCCCTTAGGATATTTAGGTCACACATCCCATTAGTAATAATCTTGAGATGTGGCCAAAGGCATGACTCAGTGATAGTATCTGTTTTTGCCACACACAAGGCCCTGACTTTAATCACTAGCACCAATAAAAACAAAAATATTTGTGAGTGAAGTTCTAGATCACTCTTTATAATTGCTCTTATAAAGATATATACACTATTGCTCTATGTGTTTAGTAGACCCTAAAAGAATTTAGAAGAGATTTTCTTTCCACATTCCAGTGACTCATCTCATACATCCTCCTTTGAAAACTCTTCATGTAAGTTATCTTTTGGCTTAAATTTCCCCCTTTCCCAGCGAAATGGAGCCTAGTAAGGAAGTGGTGCTGCCGTGTGTATTGTTTTAACATTATTCTGGACTGTGTGCTGTTGGAACTTTCCGATATGCGATGTGGAAACAGCTGAATTGCTTCTGAGGCTTTCACACACTGACTTGAGAACCTAGTGATTAATAAGACAAAACTATTTCTCTTCGGGCAGAGCCATGGGTTCGGTTTTTCTTCGGGTTAAAAGAACATTAGTCTTCTAACCAGGGATTTCTACTGTCTTTATAGTGGAACAAATGCTTTTTTCAGACCTAATCCTGGCGTGATAAATAAAGCTCTCTGCAAGGTGCTTGGGAAAGTTGTAAGCAGCTCCCGAGTGGAGAGGCCTTTGTTGTGGAGGAAGAGGCCGAACCTCAAGGGTTAATCAGTCACTGTTCATGTAGGTCAGAGAGAAAAGTTCACATCTGAGTGTTACTGACCATCAAGCCCTTTCTTGTGGTTCTTTCCACAGTGATATATTCTTAAACACCCCTTGAGCTCCAGCCTCCCAGATAGATTTATTGGAGCAAAATGTTCCTTGTCCACACGATAAGTTGCACACCTATTTGCATTGAAACTGAGATAAGTAACAATCAGGGTCTCTGTGGTAGTTGTGATTTGAGCGAACGTGGTAGTAAGTAATACTGGCCAAGTGTTCAAATGTGCACCTACCACTCTGCCTGGCATAGTGCAGATGTTCGTTGACTGCTTATTGGCTGAACGAGTGTAGAGTTTTATGAGGCTGAGTCTAGTACGGTGCTGCCAAGTTGGGCCAGCATGTGATGGTTAGACAGTTTTCGCTTGGCAACTGTGTTGTTAAACTGTATATGTAGATCTTTCAGGTTTCCCTTTACATGTTGGATTTCAGGATTAAAATGTTTTTAAACATTTTAAGGGGAATTGTAATAAAGTATATCCTATACACGGAGCTTGTTTGTTTTAAAGGCTAAAGAGCAAAAAAAAAAAACAAAAGAGGCTAAAATTTCCTTTGTCAAATTGAAGCATAAACATTTGAGAGTTTGCTTGTCAACACATAGAATTTGGTAATTAATTTGTATTTGGAAAACTTGGTCTGGTTTTGAACACTTAGGGGACAAGGTTTCCAAGTGTGTCTTGCTCCCAGCCAAGAACAGCTGTGTCATACACAGCTTTTCAGGTGGCTTCTCTGGGACATCTGTGAAAACAGACGTCAGTAACTGAGCGTGCCCAAGAGTATGGCGTGCTGTAGCATTCTGTGATATATGGTGGCCAGGGTCTCCACTGGAGTAGAACACCATGCTGACTTGTATAAAAATACTTATTTGACTTAAATTTTATTTCTGTTCAGTAATAAATTGTAAGGACAAACTTCTCAATGTTAGAAGAAAGTATATAATAGACTATGCAGTTTTCATTCAGAGAAACTCAGGTTGGAGAATCAGAAGGTGACTCCTCATTAATGGCTTTGGTTTGCCCTTCGGTGTACATGTCAGTGATAAATTAAGATGACTTCCTTGGCACTTGAGTGATGATCATTATCAGTTACAAATAATTCTGGGCGATGGTAGTGCATTTAATCCTAGCACTCAGAAAGCAGAGACAGGAGGATCAAGGCTAGCCTAGGTTTACAGAGTGAGTTCCAGGTAGCACAAGACTACACAGAGAAACCCTGTCTTGAAAAACCAACACCGACACCGAACCAAGCCAAACCAAAAATAATAAGAAAAGTGAAGGACTTCAGAGGGTGTGTCACTACACAAGCAGGAAACAGCACTGCAGCTGCCTTGGGAGGGGGTCGGGGGTACGACCGGGGCAACACCTGTATAGTCATCAGTGCTGTCTGTCCTCTTGCCAGCATGGTTTTGGGATCTTCCGCTTTCGTTCCTCATCTCCTGACTGGCAGAGCCTCAGTCCTCTCTTACTTCCTGTGATTCATAGGAAAAGACAAGATCAGGCTTTTAAAAGTCAGCTAGTTCATTAGAGGTGGCCATAGGGCAAAGTTGAAGTTTCTAGGCGTTCAGATGATTAACTGTGGCAAAGTAGATTTCTCTTACTTTTGTACAGACTGTTTCCGTCTTTACTAATAAAAGCATTCACGAGGGAGGAGCCACTGACCTGCCTCCCCCAACCCCCGTGCTTCCAATTAGGAGTCTATTATCTCATTCCAGATAATTGGAAAAGGATATCCCAAATACTGCTTCGTGTAAATATGGTTTTTGCCTGTGTCATATTACTAGGAGTTCTGAACACATCTGGAGCAAAGGCAGCCCTCAGGACATTAAAAGTGCACTGTTTGGATTGGCACAGTGACATTAAAGTATATGCCAATTTGTAATGGCTTTTGGAAACAGGCAGTTTTAAACTCTCCCTGAACTATTCCCCTGAGAAATTATTCAATTAAGTACAACTAAAATTAATGTTTAGTAATTTTTTTTGTTTAAATAAAATAAGCAGCTATAGAGGGAGATCCTGATTCCTGCTTGTGTTCCTCTTTGACTCTGGAAGTTAGCTCCCAGGAAATAGCTAGACATCTTGGAATCAGTGCCTTTTCTAGAAGCTACATATTGCTAGACTCTGCTTATGACTTTCATATTATGTAAATGACTGTCTCGTCTAGGCAGCTTTAGACACCTGGAGTTCACCCAAGTTTCTATCTATACCTGCAGGGAATGGGGCCCCAGTGCAAAAAATCCAAACTTCTGTCTTTCTAAGTAAGTGATTCTCAAACTTTAGTGGGTGTAGCAATCACCTGGGAGCTTAT
Organism: Grammomys surdaster; assembly: GCF_004785775.1. Taxonomy (NCBI): domain Eukaryota; kingdom Metazoa; phylum Chordata; class Mammalia; order Rodentia; family Muridae; genus Grammomys; species Grammomys surdaster. The sequence goes on from NW_021604783.1 coordinate 1,729,118, forward strand.
TAAAATGAAGATTTTGATTCGTTAGGCTGAGGGTAGGGCCTGAGATTCTGCATGTCTAACAAGCTCCCAGAGGCTGTGGCTGGCCAAGGACTACATTTGCAATAGGGAGGTTCTAAGCAGTAGGGGGTGAGCTGGGGGGTGAGACCTGGACTTTGATTTCCAGTCCTTAGCCTGCCCCTGAGTGTAATCGGAGGAGTGTGCCTCTTTTCTTTGTAGTGTATGTCCTCACTTAATTCTTGGATTGTATTTTTTTTTTTTAGATTTATTTATTTTATGTATATAAGTACACTGGCCGCTCTCTTCGGACACACCAGAAGAGGGCATCAGATTCCATTACAGATGGTTGTGAGCCACCATGTGATTGCTGGGAATTGAACTCAGGACCTCTGTAAAAGCAGCCAGTGCTTTTAACCGCTTGAGCCATCTCAGCCTCACTTAATTCTTGGCATCCCCAATTCTTTATTTTTTGCCTGTCTGCTGGAATATTACACACTTGCCATGCTCATGGGAGAGAATGGCATGGGGCTTTTGTTGCATGCTTTCTTGAGATCCAGATATTGTCCTGCCTCATTTTCTTAGTCCATCTTTTCTAGCTGGGTTAGAAGAAAGAGTTAACTAACTGATATTCCTTTGTCCGTGTTGCTAAACACACATGCCAGAGCCCTGGTGAATGGAAGGATTTTGAGAGTAAGTGTGGCTTTGCGCCTTCCATCCAACATCTACTCCAGAGTTTGGCTCTTTAGCTCCTGGTCCAGGCTTTGATGGTTAGTTTATTGGACTGACACACAGTTAGGATCTACATTCAGTGAAATCCCTGGGAAGACTGGTCCATAGCCCGGGTAGGTCTTTATCAGTAGCTAGGGTATTCCACAAGAAAATCTATAGTGATTTCATCCGCTCACTGGCTGTCTCTTCCTTACTATGGCAAGTGAATTGATCATGAAAAGACTACTAGCTAGGCAGAGATGAGGATGGCTTACTACTGCCAACAGTTCCTGCTTCTGATGTTCCATCTCAAAGAGAGTCCAGGACTTGGAGTGTAGCTCAGTGGTAGAACGTTTGCATTGCAAGTTCTTATGCCTCGCTTCTCTTGAAGACCCTGAAAAACAGACAGCCTAGCATGTGCTCTGTTCAGTTCAATATTCACTATAAAGTTCTAGATTTTTCTTTCTCTCCCACTTTGCTTTTTGCCTTAAAGCTCTTTTGGTCCATCTTTTTTCTTTCTTTCTTTTTTTTTTTTTTTTGTATCTAAATAATACTTTTTAAAATGTAGTTCTGGGGACTGTAGAGATGGCCCAGAGATTAAAAGCATTTGCTGCTCTTACACAAGACCCAGGTTCAGTTCCCAGTATCCACTCGGCAGCTCACAACTCTCCTTAACTCTAGGACCAGGGGATCTGACATGCTCTTCTGTGGGCACCTGGTATGCATGGAGTGCACATGTATGAAGCTAAAACATACACACACACACACACACACACACACAATGTGGCTCTAATTGTTTCTCGACAGTATTCTTCATTGCTTTAGCAGTACTTCTAAGGCCAGCATACTTTCCTTACCAGCTCGTAGAATTTGCTATTTAATGTTCTTCTTTGGATTTGAGCTTTTAAAATTTAATTTTCATTGTTATCAAAATAATGCCGATTTGTACTTTGAAAATAAGAATTAGGCATCCAGGAGCAGCAGAAGTTCGTTTCATCCACCTTCCTTGCCCCAAAGTCCCACTTCTGGCAAACAGCTTGCAATTTTTTTATGTTTCAGAGTTCATTATTATCTATGTTTGTTTTTTTAAATCATTTTTGTTGTTGTTGCTTTGTTTTGTTTTGTTTTGTTTCTGACTCGGAGTCTCACTAGCTTGGAGCTAGTTAGACACACCAGACTGGCCTCGAACTCATACAGCTCCATCTGCCTCTGCCTCCCACATGCTAGAACTAAAGGCATGAGCCACCATGCCCAGCATTTTTCACTGGAATGGGCTGCCATTTCATAGAGCTTTCCATGTTGGCTTGCTGATTTCTTCCTAAGGGAGATGTCACTATAACTTACAGTGAGCCTGAACACGCCCCTCTCTCCCATCCCACACACATTTCCGTTAAACCGGTGTTGATGGCATTATGACTATGGAAATATTGTTTGTGGTTGAGCCACAGTGTGTGCTATGATTAGATCTTTACTTCATTAGTGCACTCTTTCCCTCTAAAGCCGGTAATTGCTTTTTGGTTTTGGATTTGCTTAGCTACCTGTGTTGACACATTCATCACTTAAGCTAGGATTATGGGATTCCTGTGTGCTGGTGCAGTATTTGTAGTTTGCCTATGAATTTCATTTTTTAACTGGCTAGTCCTCACTTTCCTGGGTCCTTTAACTTCTTTGTTCAATCTGAACAACTGCCTGGGCTCCTGCCTCTTCCCTTTCCATCACACAGGAAGTCCAGTCCCCCTGACTGCAGTGCACATGCCTGGATGATCCCTGTCTGTCTTCTGTCTTCCCATTGCTGTTTTGGTAGAACACACTCTCTAAGAGTGTCTAAAGGAGGGTTTTATGAACTGTGAACACCTTATGATTGTGTGTTTGAAGATCACTATGCTTTCTTTCCCTGCGGGCTGGAAGGTTTGGGGGCCAGTCGTCTGGTTTGGATTGTGAAGGTGCTCTGTTATCCTCCTGGTCTCTCTGTAAAGCTCCCATTCAGTCCTCCACTGTATGTGAGGCAGTTTTCTCCTTCTCTATGAAAGCTTAGAAAATTTCTCTTCATTCTGGTGCTCCTCATTCAGTGTTCATGTGCCTCATTTTAAAATGTGAATCAGTAGATAACTTTAGAAATTTTACTAAAACTAAAAACCTAGGTGTGGTATAAAAAGAAGAAAGTGGGGAACACTCACTATAGAAACACACACACGCATGCACGCATGCACGCACATACTCACATGGACTCTTTCTTCCTGTCTTAGATTATAATCTTACTAAAGTGGGGAAGAAGAGAAAGAACTTATGCAAGTATTTCTCTCTCTCTCTCTCTCTCTCTCTCTCTCTCTCTCTCTCTCTCTCTCTCTCT
>NW_021604783.1:1732182-1798374 GCF_004785775.1 Grammomys surdaster
TCTCTCTCTCTCTCTCTCTCTCTCTCTCTCTCTCTCTCTCTCTCTCTGTGTGTGTGTGTGTGTGTGTGTGTGTGTGTGTGTGTGTGTGCATTGCAGAATCTTTGCCACCCAAGTCTTACCCAACTACCTGGGCATCTCTGAGATCTGTAAGAAGAGGAAATCTGGAGAAGTCAAGGTGATGTTTCTAAGGAATGAGAAAAATGCAGACTATGTTTAGTCTGCAGTTAGACCGAAATCTGAGCTGTGCATGGCATGCACTCCTGAGCAAAGCTTTTGCATTGAAATCCAGAGGACACCCCCACCCCCAACATCTTGTGCTCCACCACATGTTAGGGATCTCAAGTGGACAAGCCACAGAGTTTTCATAAGCCTGTTTTAACATCTGTAAGCACAGATGTAAGTTTCCCTGTTCACTCTCAGCAGTGGAGGACCAAATGAGGTAAGGTATAATTAGAACCTTCCCAGAGTCATCAGCATGTGTTTTTAAACTCCCCAAGTATATGGAAACAAGTGATAGAAAGCTAATTTAGAAGTAATACAGTTTTCTTTATTTTGTGAAAAGCTAGTCTGTTTTGTGAAGGCCCAAAAGACATTGAGGAGGTTTCCAATCTCTCATGTTCTCTTAGGGGACTGACATATTTGGTTTTAACCATGCATTCTTGTGTTTCTCCCTGTTGCTGTGATAAAACATTTAGACTGAAAGCAGCTTAAGGAAGGAAAAGGTTCCCTTTAGTTTACAGGCAGCAGTCCATTATTGAGGGGAGTCAGGGCAGGAGTTCGAAGTAGAAACCATGGAGAAACACTACTTCCTGGCTCACTCACTATCCTGTGCTTGGCTAACTTTTTTATACATCCCAGGACCACCTGCCAGGACCACCTACAGCAGGCTGGGTCCTCCCACATCAATGAAGATAATCTTGCACAGATATTTCACAGGCCAATCTGATCTGAGCAATCCTGTCTGAGATGACTCGAAAGTAACTACGGGGGCAACTAAAGGCTGGGCTGCATGTCTTTAATTCCAGAGACAGAGATAGAGACTCAGCCTGGTCTACATAGAGAGATCCCGGCCAGCAGAGGGACATAGTGAGATTCTATCTCAAGAACATCAACAACAGCTAACTAGGACACCATGTCACACAAATCTGAACTGCTGTAGACACTGAGATACAGGAATGGAAGGCTGAGGTCTGATTGGTATGGGCAAGCCACCAAGAAATTGAAATATCTCTGATAGACAGATCCTGTGGAATTTGAGACCTAGCCTCTTTCTCAAAAAGAAGAGAGTTCCATTAGGTGGGGTAGAAGGATACATCAGTAAGTGTGGCTTTGTGGCTTCTCTCTAAGCACCAGTACTTTCAAGGTTTGGTAGGTCCAGGGCTTTGTGGTCAGTCTAGATACTTAATGAAAGACTCTCTAAAGGATGACATGATATAATAGAGGTATAAACATTATCCAAGGCTTTTATCATTGTGAGTGAAGAAGTGTTAGCAAATGGTTTGGACTAACAGTTGGGAGTATATTCTGATCTACAACTTGACATTTGTAAATCATGGCTTGCCTAGCAGGAAAATAGCATACCAAGAGCTCACACAGCTTTAGAACAAGTCATATATGTCTAAGTTTGTAAAATTTAACCAATTCAGTTCAATATGCAAAAGTTGCTAAGTGGAATGCTTACCTTTAATTGTCAACTTGAACAACCTAGCCAATGAGGGATTGTTTATGTTGGGTTGACAGGAAGGTATGTCTCTGGAGAACTGTCTTAATAAAGTGGCGAGATCAAACTCCATTGTGGGTGGCACATTCCCTAGACAGGGTGTCCTAAGCTTTAGAAGAGTGGAGAAAACTAGAAATCAAGCAACTGAACAATATGTATCTATTTCACTCTGCTTTGACTTTGGGTGTGACATGATCAGCTGTCTCAAGTTCCTACTGCCTCGACTCACCTGCTACCACAGACTGTATCATGGAACCGTGGGCTAAAATAAACCCCTTTCTCCCCTAAGTTGCTTTTCTTGTCAGGGCATTTTATCACAGCAAACAGGAATGAAACTAGAGCGGGCTAGTAAGGTAAAATGTTCATTTTAGTAAACAGTAATTGGCATTTCCTAGTGGAAGACCTTTATAAAGGAAAGTTAAACAGTTTCATCTTTCCAAAGAAGCAGAGCAAACAAGGACAAACAAGGCATCTTGGGATGTGTGAGCTGATGACTTCTTTTTCTTTCTGTGTGTTATGAAAAAGCCTCTAGAATTAAGCAGCCCAGGCTCCACCGAACACCAGCTATGTGACTTGGGACAGATCACATGACCTGACCATTATCATTCTCAGTGCTTGCCTCACAGCATTGTCCGCGGGATTGATGGAAATTGACCTTGCTCATGGCAGTTGTTAACCATTCTATAACGTGTTCATGTCAGTCCTCATCTTAGGGAAAAGGGCTGACCTAATATGTCATTCTTAAATTCAGTGTTAACTGTAAGTTCAATTTTGTTGATAGCATAGTCTTAGATTAACAGAGAAATTGAGAAACAGTACCCAGAACTCTCACATGCCCTATACCTGCTTTCTTGTATTAGTTTGATGTGGTATTTATAGCCATTAGTGAGCCTGTGTGGAAGTATTAGGAATTAAACCCATAGTTTTCTGAGTCTTCATTTGATGTCATTTCTTTTCTTTCTTTTTAGTTAATTTTCCTTTTTTTATTTTGAGTGCTCTATCTGCATATACACCTTCGTGCCAGAAGAGGGCATCAGATCACATTATAGATGGTTCTGAGCCACCATGTGGCTGCTGGAAATTGAACTCAGGACTTCTTGAAGAGCAGCCAGTGCTCTTAACTGCAGAGCCATCTCTCCAGCCCCTTTGATGTCATTTCTATTCTATGATCTCATCTAGGACACCACATTTATTTTGTTGTCAGCCTCTATGACAGCTTCCCATACTGTCCTTGTTTCCTATGCTGTTGACAGTTTTGAGGACTACTGGTCCAGTATTTACATTTTTTATTACATTTATTTATTCTTGCGCACACACATTTGTGTGTATGCTTGTGTGTCATAGCACACATGTGGAAGTCCAGAGGACAGTTTGTTGGTTCTCTCCTTCTACCATGTGCATTTTGGGGATTAAACACAGGTCATCAGGTTTGGCATAAAGAACTTTTACCCACTGAGGCATCTCATAAAACACCATGCTCAGGTGTTTATAGAATCTTGCCTGGCTTGGATTGCTGTGATGGTTTCCTTGTGGTAACATGGGCTGTGAGTTCCTGGGAAGAAAACCAGGGAGATGTGCCATTTTTATCCCACTGCTTCAAGGTGACATGCTAATGATTCGATTTGTAACTCATTTAGGTTTTCCAGACTTCTTCACTGTAAGGTCACTGATACTCCTTTCTCGTGTGCTTGGATTCTTTGAAAGGCAGTCACAGCATGCAGCCTGTCCCCCAGCGGGGAGTTATACTCTGCTCCTTAGAAGAGCAGTGTCTGCAGAAACTACTTGGAATTCAGCACGAGGGATTTGTTTCTCCTCCCTCAGTTATGAATTTGTTCAGTCAGTTGTTCATATCAGTGTGAATGCCTGCATATTTATTTTTCAGCTTTTTGAACTTTTGAAAACCTTATTTTTTTTAATGTGAGGCGGTGCATACAAAAGACAACTTTGTGGAGTCGATTCTCTCCTGCCACCTTAAGTTCTGGGAATCAAACTCCGGGCGTAGCCGGGCTGGGTGTGCAGAGCAAGCATTGTGGCCAGTGAGCAGTCTCACCAGCCCCTCCTCTGCGTTTTAATCCCAAACTATTGACTTTGTTGTTTAGATTCCTTTTGGCCTTTGGGAACCTCTGTGGTTGGCACATTTTTTTTTTAATGTACTGTCGCTCTCTTCAGACACACCAGAAGAGGGCATCAGATCCCATTACAGACGGTTGTGAGCCACCATGTGGCTGCTGGGAATTGACCCCCTGGAAGAGTAGTTGTTAGTATTCTGTCTAAACTCCACCTCCACAGTTACCTGGCAACAGCCAGGTATGTTTCTCTCCACAGTTACCTGGCAACAACCAGGTAGGCCTGCCCACTATAAAAGGGGCTTCCTGTCCCCTCCTCTCTCTCTTGCTCTGTTGATCCCTTGCCTGCAGGTTCTCTGCCCCCCCCCCCCCCCCCCTTCCCTTCCCCCTCTCTCCATGCGGTCATGGCCTGCCTCCACTTCTCTCTTCTCTCCACCATTCCTCCCGTTTCTCTCCCTACCTTTGCCCTATCTCCTGAATACCCCCCCCCATGGAACCGTTTGGTCTGGCGTTATCTGTCTAAGCTATGTGCGAAAATCTAACAGTAGTCAGTGTTCTTAATCGCTGAGCCATCTCTCCAGCCCCACCACTGGGGTTCTTGGCCACATCTTATCTAGTCTACAAGATACTTAAGGGTTATAGTTCATATTTTCTGCCTCAGTTTTAAAAGCAGTTGTTTTTCTAGAGATTCTTGATTGCTTTTGCTGAAGGATGGTTCTTAGTCATCAAGCCTGCATGTTGGTATACTTGCTGCTCTAGAAAATAATGGTGTTCTAAAGTATTCTAGATACACAAAGCATAGAATGAATGACACGTACATTTACTAACAAAATACATAATAATAACTCACTGCCCATATCCATACACAGCTGTATGAAGCTAAGCATGAGTTCACGCTGGTGTTGTAGTTTAATTCCTCACTGCAGGTGTTGTTCTAGAGTCATCCCCTTGTTTGTCTGTAAACTTCTGCTCACCAGCGAGACTCTGGCTCCCATCATCAGCCCTCCATTTCTTTAGTGCTTCAGTTCCCGTTGGTAATTATAGCGGTGTGAGGAGAGTTACTGCATCTCCCAGAGGAACCAGTGCAGTCACTGAGAGAATTCGGGCTCCAATCCTTTTACCTTTTGTCCTGTAGATCGTGACCTTCCTAGAGGTGTGTGGCTCAGCACTTCTTCCTATACCTTGTCAACCATGCCTTTTATGCATTTATTAGATAGACAGTTGCTCTTTTAACAGTCTTCGTTATTTCCTGAAACCTACAACCTCCAAAATGATGTAAGAAATGTAGATTAAGGCAGGTTTTGTTTATAATTTATTTATAATTTTAATTTTTAAAAAAATTAAATTATATTTGTAAATTAATAATTCATAAGAAAATAAAGTAGTGTAAATACTCTATACAGTCTATGAATTCCAACAAATGTATAATACCACCTAGTCACCATTACAATATTAAACAGAATATTTTCACTGTCCTAAAAATCCCTGTGTGTCACCTCTGTAGCCCTCACCCGCTCTCGCACTCCTGGCAGCCATAGATTGTTTTACTCTCTGTAGCTGTGTCTTTCCTGGGATGTCATATAATTGAAATCATACAGTATATTGTAACCTTTCCTGCATGCAGGTTGCTAAGAAACACATGTTGGTTATCTGTAAATCATTGCAGCCTGAGCCAGGCAAGTCATCATCAGGACTGCAGGCTTCTCAAAGGATGGAAGATGGGTTTTGTTTGTTTGCTTTTTGTTGTTGTTTTTGTCAGCTTGGTTTAGTTTGGTTTTGTCTGTGTGTGTCTAACACATTTAGCAAAGAATTTTGATTTTTTTTTTCTTAATAAACATCTTATTGAAGGGCCAAACAAGCCAGTGAAGCCTATGCTAGGGCTTTCTGATGACTAACTCAGACAGTTATGCAATGCTCTGAGTCCTGTGTCTTCACTCTTAGGCTGATGCTATCTTCTCTGAGCTCTGGAATTTATTTATTTTTTTAACTTAAAAATGTTTCTGATTTCATATGAATTTTAAGTTTGAAATTTATCTATTTTTTTTAAAATGATGTGTGTACATTTGTGCACTTTAGCTCAATGCATGCAGAGGCTAAAGGAGGCGCCATAGTCTGTGAAGCAAGACTTACAGCAGTTGTGAGCCACCTGACAGAAGTTCAGGGAACTGAACTCCGTGAGGGCAGTGTGAACTCTTACTACTGAGCTGTCTCCAACCCCATGCATTTAAAACTAAAAGAACATTGTGTGTCTGAGGAGATGGTTTAGTGGGTAAAATGCTTCCACATAAGTGTGCAATTCTAAGTTTGAATCCCCAGAACCCATGTAAAGCTGGTTGCCATAGCACCCACATACCCATGTCTGTAACCCCAGGGCATTCCTACAAGAAGATGAAAAGCAAATCCCTGGAAGCTTTCAGGGCAGCTAGCCAGACGAGGAGGACCAGCACCTAGGGGTGTCCTCAGCCTTCCACACGTATATCACACAAATATACAGCACGCGTGCACACACAAACAAACAGTTAAAAAAGCAAGAAGACATTATGAATGGGGCTGGGAAGAGGGAGGCTCCATGCATCAGAGTACATGCTATACAAGCATGAAGACTTAGGTTTGGGCTCCAGCACTCATGCAATAAATAAGTAAATAAGTAGATAAAATAATAGAAAAGGTGGGTGTGCTTGAACGTGTGCCTCCAACTCCAGCATTATGGAAGGTAGAGATGGGAAGATGGGTGGAGTGTGCTGGCCACCAGCACAGCCCCAGCTTCAGGAGAGACCCTGGCTCAAAGGAATAAGGCAGAGAGTGATAGAGGACAGTGTCAGATGTTCTCCTCTAGCTTCTGTTTGCCCCAATGTGCGCGCGCGCGCATGTGCGCACACACGCGCGCACACACACACGCACGCGCGCACACACACACACTGCTTACTTGGATGATCACTAATCCTAATGACCTATATTATATCTTACTGTGCAGTTTCAGCCCACATTTGTATTAGTGTGTAGTTGTTTTGGATGGTGTAAGCAGAAGGTATTTTTAGCATGTAATAATTTCCTTCCAGGAGAAAACCAGACTGTCAACTAAGCAAACTGTAAAGGAATTCCCAGGGCTGGATAGTATGAAGGCCAAAGAGGACCTGTACCACACTCTGGGTTATATTCATGTTTTGTTTTTCTTTTTTTAATAACATAACTGTTTTTTGTTTTTTAAAGATTTATTTATTTATTTTATGTATATGAGTATGCTCTTGCCGTCTTCAGACACACCAGAAGAGGGCATCAGATCCCATTGCAGATGGTTGTGAGCCCCCATTTAGTTGCTGGGAATTGAACTCAGGACTTCTGGAAGAACAGTCTTAACTGTTAAGCTATCTCTCCAGCCCCTATATTCATGACTTAAGCAGCAGTTTAGTATATGCAAGGTAACCTTCTGTCAATGTTGCTGGTAAGTAGAATTTTAGTTGTCACTGGCAGTGTCAAGGGTCAAACCCAGGGCCTCGTGTGTGCTGTGCAGGCGTTCTACCATAGAACACCCTCAGCCTGTACTTTCATCTCTATTATGAATATTTTACTATAATAAAGATCCATAAACCTAAAAAAATTTTTGCTTCCATTTGTATTTGATAACTTAAATATGCTGGCTGATCAATAGTGCAGAATTTCTTATAACTTCATAACTAACTCTCTCCACCTCAAGATTGGGAAATAATTGCTTAGCATGTGGCACGTTTTCAGTAAATATTAGTCGTTGTTGTTATGGTTTTTAAATACTCTGAGCTTTTAGTAATGTGCTGGTCTGGTCTGGCTGTCTTCCCTTCCCACATTTGGCATGTTCACTGCTTCAAGCTGAGTTGATTGCTCCCTCCTCCCCTTTCCTCCTGTGTTCTCAGAGCAGCTCACAGCATGGTCAACAGCAGCCGCTCTGACCCGAGTGGTAGATAGAGCACATTCTGCCCACACTGCATGTTTGTGCATGTATGCACACATGTGGACCAAGTCAGAGGACAACTTCAGGTTTCCTTCCTCAGGTGGCTCCCTCATTTTATTTGAAACTGGCTCTCTCGTTGGCCCTGAATGCTGCCAGACAGGCCAGCAGATCCTCCAGTCCCCACCTCCTGTCTTGCCATTGCTCAGATTGTAAGCGTGGGTCACCACAGTCAGCTTTCTAATGGGAACTGGGGAACCCACTTGAGGTTCTCACATGTGCAAGCCACACTTTGTACCAACTAATCCATCTCTCCGTCCCTGAGCTGCCTTACACTGCTGCTTTTTCAAGCCTTAAGATGTGTTTTGTTGGGTTTTGAGAGATAGCTCAGTGGTTAAACACACTGGCTGATCTTCTAGAAGACCCAGGTTCGATTCCCAGCACTCACATGGCAGCTCACACCTTACATGTATGCATGTCAAAAACCCAGAGACTGTAAGGCTTGCTTCCAGTTGCCTACTAATGTACTATCTGTAAACTAAGCTGATAAGTGTTTCTATATAGATATTGCTACTTCTTAGCCTTTCCAATGACTCAGGTCTCTTATGGGGCTTGTTTCCTTTCTGTCTTGTAACTTTAATTTTTTTTTCAAATCCTATCTTTAATGATGGTTCTCAAATGCTTTAACCTCCCTTGTAGCCCACCATCCACCAGAGGTAGTAGAAAAGAAAGGATCTGGGGGGGGGTGGACCTGCTTAGGATGGTTCCTTGGCACAACTCCCCTCTGTGTCATCTAGAAACCAGCAGTTCAGTTTACAGGTCAGCAGCAGCAGCTCCACCCACTCCAAACACTTCACAGATACACCAGCAGTCCAGTTCAGTAGAATCAGGAAAGCAAACCTGAATCAGCAGTGGTGGCACTACCTAGCAAAGACAGCCAGGCCACAGCCTTGGCATGAGTCAGCAGGAGGGACCAGGAGGAACACTGGAAGTTCTCTGCTATGCCTCTCTGAAGGAAGCAAAGATCAGTGAAGACCCAAGACCCACAAGCATTGCACAGTTAGGTCTATAAGCAAGCTTAGCTCAGCCCCCATCATTGTCCAACGAGTCCTATTTATATCCTCCAAACATCGAGTGTCCTCCACAGGTCTTGCCCCAGCATGTGTCTTGACTTAGCATGACACACTCACTGCCACTCAGCCTGAGTCCGTGGAAGTGGCAAGAAAGCCTTGGTGCACCACCAGAAGTTTTTTGGTGTGTTTCTCTCTATGGAGTCCCAAGAAATACAGCTCAATGTGTTGTTAGCAAAGAATCCTTGATCACATGTCCTTTCACATGCTTTCTTTAGCAAAACATCCTTTTACCTGTGTCTGCTTCAGCTAAACGTCCCTTTGTGTGTTTGCCCCAGCAAAATACTATCCAACTGACTTTCCCAAGAACCATTAAGTTTCTACTTCACTGTTTGAAGAACTTTCTTGAATGATTGTTTGAGGGTTTGTTCCACTGATAATGCGGTTGGTTGGTTGGTTGGTTGGTTGGTTGGTTGGTTGGTTGGTTGGTGTGGGTTTTTGGGGGATTTTGTTTTGCAGTACAGTGGAGAGAGCCCACCCTTGCATGTGGAGACAAGCACTCTACTACAGATATCTACCCATCACCCTGAGAGTGTCTTTTTTGTTTTGTTTTTGTTTTTTGAGAAAGAGTTTCTCTGTGTAGCCCTGGCTGTCCTGGAACTCACTCTGTAGACCAGGCTAGCCTCAAACTCAGAAATCCGCCTGCCTCTGCCTCCCAAGTGCTAGGATTAAAGGCATGTGCCACCACTGCCTGGCAAGAGTATCTTTATTTCACCTATGTTCTTAAAGATATTTTTCCTAAAGTCAAATTCTGCATTGACAAGTCTTATCAGCAGGTTAAGAATGCCCTTACATTTCTTTCTGGCCTCCATGATTTCTGTTGAGAAAGCTACACCTTTGTATCTTTGTTCCTAATAGTAGCCTGTTCTTTCCATTGACTGTCTTACATTTTCTTTGACTTTAGATTTCACTGCTTGTTACCATTGTCTCAGTGTGGATTTCTTTTGTTTATCTCATTTAGCTCCTGCTTCAGTTAAAATCCAAGCTTGTGGCAATTGTATAGGGATCTAACCATAAACTTGATCTTTAAAGACACTATTCCATTGATTTTTAATGTCGGCTAGTGATTGTTCCTGAATTATCTGTTACATAGGTGATTGCAAAGAACGAATCTTTGACCTTTTACCGAAGACAAAACTAGGAACAAACTGGTGGGGTTTTTTTGTTTATTTTTTGTTTGTTTTTTGAAAGTCATAATAGTAGTTACTTTGCAGAGAGAGACAAGATAGTAATTAAGGGGGAATGGGATAGAGAGGATGATATTAGGGTTTCTTCAGCCTCTTTTCTTAGCCTAGGTAAAATGTAACTGGGACAGCCATATCCCAGTTATTAGGGTTGGGCATGTAACTAGCTGAATGGTAGAACACTTGCTCTATGTGCTCTAGGTCCTGCGGTGCAGTCCCTAGTACCAGACAGACACCAAAAAATATACACACTTTGTGATAATTGACTCAACAATGGATACGAGTTTAGTTGTTTCATAACCAAAGCGTAAATGTTAGCTCCTAGTTCCATAGTTGTGCCATACCTGGATTCTAGCTCAGTGGTATCACTGACTACTATGGTTTATGCTTTCTATTATTACATAACAACTCAACCAACTTGAGTGCCTTCCCTTTCCCACCCCATTCATTTCTTCATTATCTGAAAATGCTCTTTAAGGACAGGGTATTCATTGTATAACACAGGCTCGCCTCAAGCTTGTGGCAGTCCTCCTGCCCTTAAGTTCTGGGATTATCAGCATGAGCCACCACCCCGACTGAAAATACTTAAAAATATTTTGGTGGGGAAATGGTACATGTGTGGTACATAAATGTCCTTTGTGGGGGATGTTACAATATTGTCTCTGACATGTTTTTCTGACATAAATGTATGTTTGCAAAAAAATTAGAATATGCGTTCTAACATTTCTATACATGCATATACAGATATAGAAACAGAAATATTTGTATATTCACATACACCCATGTAATTCTTTGTTATGACATACTGTTCATTTATCATGTTTTCTGTCACTGAATGCTTTCTGCAAATGGAAGCTGGCCCAACAGATCCCATCCACACACGGTGAACATTAGTGCAGCATGAGGCAAATGTTCTCTGCCACACAGTCCTGCTAATGGGAATGAATTTAGCATGTGTTATTTACTGTTTGGTCTTTCCGACACTTACTTTGTGTTCTGACATGATGCTCTAGTTACTAACAAAACCATCTGCCATGGAAAAAATATAGTCAGGTGATATTGCTGGAATTTGAAAATGTGGCAGTTCTTGGTGGTTTTAAATATATGGAAATTTAAGCTGGGTAGTCAGCTAGCGACTCGGGCAATTCTTTGATGCTGCCAGGACACCACAAACTTAACTGCAAGTGCAGCATGGGAAGAATAAAAACCCAGGAGGGACTGAATGGCAGCTAAGAGGCACTATGGCCAAAGGCTGCCTGCCACAGCCAGAAGATGTGAGTGATTGCATCCTGTGAGGCACTAAGCACTTTAACAAACCTGTGTAGTTTGATCCCGCTTCATGCCTTTTCTGTGACCTCATTCCCTGCATTCCAGAGATGGGTGAGTAGTCTTGATTCTTTGTACAGTTGCTTGCATCTCTTCCTTTGTGAATATACCATAGCCCCTCAAAGATGGTTTCTTTGTTTTGGATAGAGGTCCTTCCTATGCTACCCATGTGGTTCCAACTCCTGGGCTCAAGCTGTTACATCACTTCAGTCTCCCGAGTGTCTGGGACTGTGGTTAGTGCGTATGCTGGCTTCAAGTGGCTAGATTCTGAGTCCCCCAGATGACAGTCATTTGTCCCCACATCTCTTTACCCCACTGTTTGCTAGTACTTCCTGGATGCTGTGTGATAGCATCCTTCCTTTGTTGGTGAGCTTCTTCCCTTGCAGCTGTCCTAATGCTTGCAGAATTGTATCTGCATTCTGAATGTTAGAAGTTGCAGGAGGAATCCCCACGGATGAGAACCACTGTCCACTGATGATGCTTACCTCTTACATTTTGGTTGTTCCACAGGAAGATTCATTGTTCCCACATCAGAGAAAAGTCCTCTTTTATTTGATGGTTATCTCTCTGTTTTCCCAGATCCTTATTCCCACCTCTCAGTTTTATTTGCTAGTGTATTTTGTCTTTTCTAAGCCCCTTCCTGCCTTCTAGGGCATATTTCCTAAAGCTCTCCCCTAGCATACAGTAACGGCCTTCATTGTTTCCTTGACAGCCAGGCTTCTGTCTTAGTGTTGTCAAGGGTGTGAAGCTGTTGCCATTTTGTAGCTCTGAGCTTAGTGAGTAGACCCTGACTTAGTGTCTAATGTCTTTATCTTTGGAGTATTCCTTGACTGTTCCTTTATTTGAGCTCTTTCTTGCACCTCTTCGCTCTTTGTACACAGAGCTCCATGTCCTTTTGTTTGACAGTTGGGAAGGGTTTATCCTAGCCCAGGCCTCTGTCACACATTTCAGACCCAGATGAAAGGCCCTGGTTTGAGGGCCAGAGAAAACATAAGAGGAGTCCTTGCTTTCTGCCTAACCTGCCCCTGCTCACTACCTCTCCCAACCCCACTCTGTGTAAGGTGTGAACAAGCAAGGGAACATCCTCATGGGAGTGCCTTCCAGAGTGGTGACTTCCAGAGGCACTGCAGGAGTTCCTACCGGCTGCCCTGCCATAGAGAACCCATAGGCAGGAAATGGGGAGAGTTAAACTAATAACTTTAGAATTCTTATTTATTTATTTAAATATGTGTATGGGTGTTTTGCTACACACACACACACACACACACACACACACACACACACACGCACACACGCACACACGCACGCACACTACATGCACCCCTGGTGTCCATGGAGGTCCAAAGAGAGCATCAGATGCCCTAGGCATAGAATTGTGGGCAGTTGGGAGCCTCCATGCTAAGAATTAAACATGAGTCCTCTAGAAGAGCAACAAATGTGCTAAATTACTGAGCCATATTTCCAGCCCCTGAACTAGTAACTTTAAGAAAAGCTCTTGGCCAGGCGGTGGTGGAGCACGCCTTTAATCCCAGCACTTGGGAGGCAGAGGCAGGCGGATTTCTGAGCTTGAGACCAGCCTGGTCTACAGAGTGAGTTCCAGGACAGCCAGGGCTATACAGAGAAACCCTGTCTCGAAAAACCAAAAAAAAAAAAAAAAAGAAAGAAAGAAAGAAAAGCTCTCTGCTCACTATTTTTTTTAAAGTCTTTAAGTATTATTTGTAATAATAACATCATAATGATTTTACAGCTCCAGAGTCCATTATGACATAAAAAGACATAAAATTCACCTGAAATTATATAGCATATGTACTGCTTTTATATAGGATCTATTGACATTAAAAATATAAAAATTTTATGAGAATAGAAAAATTATGAACTCTAGAGTCTACTAGTTGACACTACCCAGTATTTCTTATTGCTTTCTCTTGCCAATGTATTGCCTTTACATGGTCGGTTTTTGTCCAGTGATGCAATAGCACTTGGTGTCACAAATCAACATGTGATAGAAACGTAAAGGGACTTCTTGGAACCAAATGCAAATACTTCCCAGGAAGTATTTCTCTTTGGAGGCTCAACTGTCCTGAATCTAGAATAATCAGCTGGTTGTTTCCCAGCTTGTATTCTAAAACCTGTGTTTAATTTGTTCTTAATAGACTGTGGTTAGGGAAATTCCCACCTTAAGAGCTGTGGTCTGCAGGGTGGGAATTCCCCTAGGCTCCCTGGCTTAGGAAATATCCGTCTGAGGTCATAGTAACTGACAAGTGGAATAAATTCTATCAAACCAACCAACGCTGGCAATATGAGCCTTTTAAAAATGTAATTTGGCAGACAGGTTCAAAGTCCATAAAGCCGTCATAATCACACTTTGTTAAGGAAATGATATAAAAGATGAAATGATAATGGAGGAAATAATTCATTGACTCATGATTTAAAAGTAGAAAAGTATTCAAAGTATTCAGCAATGGGCTACTAGTTAATGAATGACTATTTAATGAAATGAATATTTTGTAACTACTGGAAAAATAACTGAGCCAGAGGTTTTGGCACAGGTCTATAACCCCAAGACTCAGAGACTGAGTCAGGAGAATCTGAGTTTGAAGCCAGCCTGTGCTACATAGTGAAACCCAGTCCTGGAGAGAGATGCAGGAGGGAAGAGGGGAAGAACTCAACACATGGCTGTCAATTCAAAGAGAGTAAGAAATAGGTTATTCTTAAACCAAATAAGAGTGATCTATAGTCCAGATTACCCCAAATAATATGCCCTAATATGGAAATGGTTTCCTGGAATTTTAGTTACAGAATAGAAGAAAGTTGTAAATCAAAGCACTTCCAAACTATCTGTAAAAACATTACTTTAGACCAGTTACCCAGAGCAGGGAGATGTCTGCCCAGGTCTCAAGTGCTAGCTGATGCCATTCTTAATTTTTGAGTTGGTAAAAGTTAGTGTCTTTTCAGTTAATCCACTCCCAAAGATTTTCCCTGGTAGTCAGGAAAATGTTAAGTCAGACACAGAGGTGGGCAAAGAATGGCTATTGAGGGGGCTCAACATGGCCCAGGATCACCTGGCTTGTGGGTCTGCAGCATTCTGCCTCCCTACACTGTGGCAGCTTTAATGGGCCAACCAGCCTTGTAGGATCAAGCGCAAGTGTAGCTTTTTCTTGAAACTTAGTTCTCCCTGTTGGTTTTATAGATGCAGAGGTCCAATGTCATTTCTGTCCCTCAGTGCTGAGAAAGTTTGTTCCCAGGAACCGGTAAAGAGGAGATGGAGTAGACAGGAGAGCTAACTTCAGGAGTGAGAAAGAGTTGGCAAGGTCATTAAGGGGTAGGGGGCAGGAGTGGGGGAGTTCCTGAAGCATGTCATCTTACTTAGTCTGATTTTTCCCCACCCTCTGTGTCTGACATATTTATATATGATATATTGTAGGAGTATCACACCTACAATTAAAGTCATCAATACCATAGTATAACCTAAAGAAGTAAAGTAATAGGTGAGGGAACTGGTATTTAAACCAACTAAAACACAGTGTTCTTTAACCGGGTCAGATATGTGTGTCCCTCTGCCTCTACTGTCTTCTGCACGCTGAATATTTTATTTGATATTTGGAGTATTGGGGATAACTATCTTCTAATTCTAGTTTTACTTTGGAACAGTCTAGTTCCATAACTATAAGCTCATGAGTGACTGGTTATAATCTTCCAAACTATATAAGTTTTTATATTTTATTGTGACTGATAATTTTGTATGTACTATGGTTTTGATATGGATCAGATTTTAATTTGGAGAAATATGTGAATAGTAACATTATGTCAGAAATTAGATATAATAATATAGTCTCACTTTAAATTTTTCCCAATACCACCCCCCCAATGTCAATAACATGCAGAATCAAGAAGTATGAGGATATGGATTCCATGGATTTTGGTGGGTAAAATAAAATCTCATTTTTTATTTGATATTCAGAAAGAGAAGTAGGGCCCCACTAGGAATTATTTTATAACGATCTCCTCATTGGCAAGATACTGTTCAGTATTTTATCTTTAGCCTGTCTAATTTTAATATGGGGCTCCTTGATGATACATTTAATCAGAAAACACAGATTCATGATATATAAAACACCGTGAATATTATCATGAGATACTGATTATTTTATGTTTAATTTGGATCAAGAGGGTTAACCCAACGTCTCTGGGTATCCCTAAGAAAAATCACTAAAGTCAAAGTTACTCTAAGGTATTCAAAAGTCTGACTGTGATATAGGGTCTTCAGACCCAGACTTTACTATAACTTAGTATTTTTAGTGTTAGT
Organism: Grammomys surdaster; assembly: GCF_004785775.1. NCBI lineage: Eukaryota > Metazoa > Chordata > Mammalia > Rodentia > Muridae > Grammomys > Grammomys surdaster. The sequence continues at coordinate 1,747,837 of NW_021604783.1, forward strand.
AACATAGTAATACAGTTGCTTGGACCCAGTCAGTATCTTCCCTCTAACACTTATTATTTTTGCCTCTAAGAGTCTGGATTTCAGAAATGGACTTTTAAAATATACTTAGAAAGTTTCCTGTCAATTTAAGAAACTGGATTTCCTTCCTTCCTTCCTTCCTTCCCTCCTTCCTTCCTTCCTTCCTTCCTTCCTTCCTTCCTTCCTTCCTTCTTCCTTCCTTCCTTTCTTTCCTTTTTTTTTTTTTTTAAGATTTACTTATTTATTTTATGTATGAGTGCTCTATCTGCATGTACACCTGCATGACAGGAGAGGGCATCAGATCGTATTACAGATGGTTGTGAGCCACCACGTGGCTGCTGGAAATTGAACTCAGGACCTCTGGAAGAACAGCCAGTACTCTTAACTGCTGAGCCATCCCTCCAGCCCCAAACTGGATTTTCTTTTCAAATCAAAATTAAACTGAATAGTTAGAGAACCCTTTTTACGACATTGGTGAAATTTTTAAATCTTTTTAAACATGAAGATTTGGTTTACATACAATCAGGGTAAACAAACATTTAACAAAAACAAGAATCTCATTTGCAGTTGCATTATAAACATGTTTCTTAATATTTAAGAAAAATTGTAAATATCTTAGACAGTGTTTAAAATATCAAATGTAAAAAGATTTAAGTGCAGTGGCGATGACTCATCAGGTGAAAGTGCTTGCCACCAGGCCTGGTGACCTCAGGGTGACTCCAGGACCCACAGGGCGATGGAGAAAACTGGATAGAGTTAGAACCGGCTCCTGCAAGTTTCTTTCCATATGTCCCAAAACACCAGGTCCGCATGTGCATGTGTGTATGTGCACACACACACACACACACTAATTATAAAATCTTAAAAAAGATTAAGAAATGCATTATAAAAAAGTGAGAGTTAGCAGAGACAGCAGAGGTGTTTACAGTTCTGTTTTTGGGGCCCTCAGTTGATATGGTTGAAAGAAAGCATCACTCAACTTTCTGAAGTCCATGTGGTTGTGACCTTGGAAGTGATAAAAGTCTGAGGTGAGAAATAGGATTCCTTTTTTTTTTTTCTTGTTCTGTGGTTAGTTCTCACCCACATTGACCATCTGTAGGGTTTTTTTTAACGTGGTAACAGACACATAGGTTACCAATGTGTGTAGAGCTTGTTTGGCGAATCCTCATTCCCATTATATCTTCTGGACAAACATACTCAGAGCGATATGGAACATTGCTTATCCCTTTGGCCCATGAGCTTTATTGAGCCTGGTATCAATACACACATCTGGAGTATACACATTCATCTTCTTCATGGCAAATTTCCGGATTTCTTTGAGTGCCTAAGGGGAATGCTTCTTGAAGCCCACTCCATGGATGCGCTTGTGAATATTGCTGGTGTATTCTCAGGTTACCACCTCATTAATGGCAGAATGGCCTTTTGTCTTACTACCCTTCTCTGTTAGAACCATTTGTTGGGCCCAAGTTGAAAAGCAAGAGATATGAATCTTTGGAGCACCTTTATTGAAGTTTTCCAGCATCAGAGGTGGTTGAAGTACCTGGCCCCCCCTCCCCCAGCCTGGCGGGAGTCACGTGGTGTCTTTTCCACCTGGTCTGTCACCTCATTGTTCTCATTTATTTAGTTGTTTCTCTTCTGCAGGCTTCCTATGGAAAGACTGTGTCACCAGAGTTCTTAGTTTTCATTTTAAAATGTCCCTTACAAGAGTGCACAGTGTCTCCCTTTAGCAGAGATGGCTCACACAGCCCTTTGTTCATTTTTACAGAATGCCCAGTAGTTATTTTTTATAAAAAGATCATTAATGTTTTCCACAAAAAGTAGTTCTCAGATTTAGAAGACTTGATGAAAGTGTCTTTAGCTAGGGGAGACAGATGCTTCAGTCTGATTTAACCATGTTTGTTTGTCATGTGATGTTGTTCTTGTAACTGCCCGTCTAGGGGACTAAAGATTGTAGGTACAATGAAGATTTGGTACAATAGGCCAAATCTTATGACTAGATTTAAATATTTGTCAATTAAAGTTTAATGGTCATGATATAATTTAGCAAGAATATCCCAAGTAGGGATAATTTTCTTAACAGAAGTTATTATCCTGCTTAGACAGTAGCCATCTAGTTAGGAAGGCTTAACTCAATGGCAAAACATATTGACTTGGCATTTGGATAAAATGTAAGCACCATGTTTTTAATAGCCCCTTCAGGAAGGCTAAAGGACGTAAAGTCCTTGTTCTCTGGGCCAGATGTTCAGTACTTTTCTGTGTTGTTAACAACAGGTCACTATTTTAAGAAAGTTAAAGTTAAACACAGACTCCAAATTTTTCTTATCAATTCTCTGTTCTTTAACATTTCTTTTTAATTTTGATAGTTTCTAAAACTTTAATTTTTTTGCAAATTACCTTTTCCATTATTTCTTTTTTAATGTGTAAGAGTGTTCTGCCTACATGTGTATATGTGTACCATGTGTGTGTCTAGTGTTGAAGGAAGGCAGAAGAAGATGTCAGATCACATGAAACTGAACTTACAGATTGTTGTGAGCTCCCACATTGGTGCTGGGAACCAAACTGGGGTCCTCTGCAAGAACAGCTGGTACTCTTAAGTACTGAACCATCTCTCTAGCCTCCAGTTTCATTATTTCTTAAATGTTCAAAAATTCCAATTAATATAAACTACCCAGATATTATCTTTAATCCTATTTCCTGTGTGTTCTGGTTCACTGTGAAAAACATGAGAAAGGGGCTGGATATCAGACATTCCCTTTTATCAAATGCTAACAAGTTGAATTACCTATAACCTTCAGTCATAAAAACAACCGGAAGGTAAAAATGGAAGTTTCTCTTCAAACATTTCTCCCTTCCTTGAGTCTTGAGTCTGTTTCCATTTTCTTCTGAAGAATCAGGACCTTCTTAGCCAGCTCAGGGGATTTGATTCTCCATCAGATCTGCTTTTCATGTAGCAGCTCTCTTGGCTCTCCCCCTCAACTTGATTGCTCCCATTGCATTTTGTCTTGAAAAAAAAAATTATGGGTATGGGAATTTTGCCTACATAAGCCAAAAGAGGGTGTCAGATCTCCTGGAGCTAGAGTTATAGCCAGTTGTGAGCTGCCATGTGGGTGCTAGGGATTAAATCCAGGTTCTCTAGAAGAGCAGATGGTACTCTCAACCAATGATCTGCCTCTCCAGGCCAGGGCAGAATCTTGGGTTTGTACTTCCTGTTTACAGAAACTGGTGAATGATCCAAAGACACTAGGTAATCAGCTCTTAAGTGTCTTCCTGGCTGAGCCAGTGAAGTTACTGCCAATCCAGAAATGGAGCATGTTTGGGGTCTTCCTTAGGAGAACTTTAACATTCTTGGATATTGCATCTGAGACTTTGATCCTTTTGAGCTAGAGGCAGGGAACATGCTTGTGACATCTTTATGGACAGACTCATAGAATTTCTAAACTAAAGGGGCAAGATTGTAATAAGCCAGAGAAAAGTATAGAATTAGATGTTAAGAGTAGTGACAGGACAAAAGACAAATGCTAACAAATGAATATTCTGAAAAAAACCCAAGAGGATATGCAAAGACATAAATACTGTAAAGACAAAATAATAGAATATGCAAATGCAATGGACTAAGAATAAACTAGAGAACCATTGACCAAGCCAAAAGGAGGTCTGTGCTCCACAAAGAACTCACATCTACCTGAGGAGGCATCACAGGCAGTTGTTACTGGGTGCTGAGCCAGGGGAGTCCTTCAAAGAAAGTGGAGCATCTTTGGGGCCCCACATTAGGCACCAAAACTGTCCATACAAAGCAGCTCTCACCTCACAGGCAGTAAGTGTTTATTTTTGAGCCACATATGAGTGACCATGGCCTGTGAACACAGATTCAGTGTAAGCAACCCTGTTCTGTTGTGGAAATAGTTTGTGAAATTTTTATAGTAACAACAAAAGAAAATCATAATTCAAGGCACTGTTGGGCATATTAGGTCATTAGTTTAAGCAAAGTAGGGAAATTGCTGCTGGAGTTTCATGTTCTGATAACATTCTTGGTTTAGTTTTTTGTTTGTTTATTTATTTATTCATTTGTTTTAAGGTAGTGGTCTTTTAATACATTCCAAAAAGCTTCACTTGGTCGTCATAAGGATGTTAGGTCAGAAACAGAGGTGGACAATGAATGGCCATCAAGGGGGCTAAAGAGAACCCAAGATATTTTGACTCTGGATTTGCTATATTTGCTTTCTCCAGAACTAGGAAGTTGTAGTCAGTCAATTAGCCTTGCAGCCTTGTACATGAATGTAGCTTTTCTTCAGTTCACAAAAGAAAGAAGGGGAAAGAAGTGTCTGTGAAGGCTATGCAGCTACATGAGAGACTACAGATGATAAATCGTCAGGCGCTTGTGTGTTGTATTTCTATTAAAGATATATGCGCGTATATTAACTCTGAGAAGGGAGTCTCCTAGTTCACTTGATACTACTATAACATAATGCCCGATTCCGGATAACAGATAAAGACAGTAAACTTACAGTTGTAGAGACTGAGATGTCTATGATTAAGAAACCACATCTGGCCAAGCCTCCTTCTTGTGTCATACGTAGTAGAGAGCATCATATCACAAGACAGAAGAATGAGAACTTGGGTCTCTCTTCCTTTCTCTTTGTTTGCTTTGGAGACAAAGTGTCATGGACCTCAGTCTGGCCTCCAACTCACTATGTAACCGACGATGGCCTTAAACTCCTGATCCTCCTAACTCTGTCTCTAGAATATTGGAACTACAAATATATGACACCATGCCTCAGGCTTTTCTCTCCTTTTTCTTACAAAACCATGAATCTTCATTCATAGAAACCCCATTCTGATGGTCTCATCTAATAACCCCAGTTACCTCGCAATTTATGAATTTGAGGATTAAGTTCCCATTGCTTGAACTTTTGGAATGCCTTTTTGCCGCTAACTCTGCCCCGTGCCAGATCTCTACTTGGCCCTCAGATAGTCTACACTATCATTTGGAGTCTGGTCTTCTTTGAGTTTTTGTCTCTCATATTGGGCACACTAGTAAAGGTTGAGACTCCCTGAATCTAGGGAGGCTTCCATCCCCATTGTGTTGGGCTCAGTCCAGTATGAGTTTGGATTCTCATACTGTCAATTCTCCCAGGCAGGGGCCATTCTCTGGTAGATCTGTAGTTTTTGGGTCTAAAGGCTGGTTCAGTTCCGATGCCTCTGCTCAGCATTTCCCAAACAGGATGCTTTCTACACTACCTCCACTTCTGTGCCAAGTCTCTACTTGGCCCTCAGATAGTCTGCAATATCATTTGGAGTCTAGGTGGAGGCAGCTATGTACCCCCAGCTCTTTCACTGTGCGAGCTTGCAGTCTTAGCACCATGGGGATGTTGCCAAGGCTTATTGCTTATACCTTCCATGGCAACGGGGCACTGTTTCAAAATGCAAGGGGACCTGGACAGTGAGCCCACAGTGGAGTGCTCTGGGCTTGTGGTAGGAAAGTGGCTTCAAAAGATCTCAGAAAGGTATTCCATTATATTGATGACTAGCTCTGGGGTCCCTTCTAGCCCTGTGATCTCTTTAACAAAGGACTGTGGTATTCTCTCCTGAACATGCTTTCTTCTTCCTGCTCTGCTTTTCTTTAGAAATTTTTTAAGTCCTCCCTTTGCTGTCCCATCTCACTTTCATGGTTGGAAGTAGCTACACTGCAGCTCCAATGCTTTATGCTGGGACATTTCTTCTGCCAGCACTCCCATGTTCCCCAACTCTATGGTGGCTGGGCCATAAACGCAACATCACCATGATTTTAGTTTGTCCAATTTCTAGTGTTCATTCCTTGTTTTCACTGGAGAGCTCTAAATGTCCTTGAACGTATTTCTACCAGCAGTGTGGTCATGATTATATACACAGTCTCAGAGGAGATGGGGAATTCTCTAGTTTCCTCTGAAACTTTCTCCAGGATTGCTCACAGTGTTCAATTTACAGCAACTTAGGCTTTTCCTAGCATCTTCCAAATCCTTTTAGTCTCTACTCATTGTCCAGTTTCAGAGCTGTTTCAGCTTAATCAAGTATTCATAAATCACTATGAAATTACTTTTATGCATTAAAAATAGAATTGGTAAATTGATCGAGGGCACTTGACACCAAGCCTGACAACCTGAGCTTGTTCCCTGGGTTCCACATGGTGGTAGGAGAGAACTGACTCAGAGATTGTCCTCTGACCAAATGTCTTCAGTGTCAGAAGCACACATATGTTACGTAGACATACATACAGGTGAAGTAATTACATACATAAAATAAATTTTAAAAATTAAAATAAAAAAGATAGATGAAAAATTGCTCTCTGATCTCTGTACACAGTCTATGAACATGGGTATGCCCCCTCATATTACATACACACACAGAGTGCACACTGATAAAAAAATGAAACAAAAAACCAAGTAGAGAAAGATTGAGGAAGCTACTAGTGCCACCCTTTGGCTCCTACAAACTCATGCCCACACGTAAATATCCACAACCTACTTGAGCATGTACATATACCACACACACAAAAAATAAACTAGCCAGAGGTTTACCACCTAAGATGATAAGTGTACCTATTCCCCATTAAAACATGATAAACTATTCAGTATAAAACACTCTTTGCTGCACCAATCTGCATGTTTGCTGATTTACCTTTAAGTCATACTTATGAGTATTCACAAATTTAAATGAAATCTACCTAGTTAACATAAAATAATGTTAACAGAATAATAACATAGAATAATAAACAGCTGGCTTATCTATTGTTAGACAAGGCTACTTCCCTTGTCTTCCTACAGGATATTAAACCCAAATTTTATACTACAAATCTTTAATATTTGTAAGACATGATGAAATCCTGATTGTATCAGCTGTATGAGAACATAGTATCAATTATCCTTATAAATCAGGACTGCTGCCAATGGCATGTCCCAACAGTGTGAAGCCGGATCCTAAACTACTCACTTTTAACTGCTACTATATGTAAACTTGGAAACTTATTTTCTTCCATGTTTTCATGTTACCCACCAATGAAATGTTCAGTGGAAGATTGACCACCCTCCTCTAGAGGCTTGATAAAAAAGGGGCAGAGATACAGGGTCACTACTTGAGTTCTTGCAGGTGGATAATTTGGCTGTATAAAACCCTCCCTCATTCCTCTTTCCTTCTGCCTTTTCCTCCCTTCACTCCCTCCCTCCTTTCTTGTTCATTAGAAAGTTTTAGTGATATCATATATTATTTCTTTTGCTTTTAATTTACTTTTATGTGTATGGATGTTTTGCTTACTTGAATATCTGTGCAATACTTATGTGCCTGGTACTTATGGAGGCCGGAAGAAAGCATCAGATAGCCTGAAACTGGAGTCACAGATGAGTTCAAGTCACCATGTGGATACTGAGAATCAAACCTAGGTCCTCTGGAAGAACAGCCAGTGCTCTAAATTAGTGAGCCATCCCTCCTGTCTGGTATCAGTTATTGTAAAAACTTTAAATTTTGTTCTGATTCATGCTTTCAATTTGGTTGTGACTTACACAATAGATTCATAAGTCCATAGTGTTCAGATGTGTGCATTTTTGAGAATGATTTGTGTATATTCGAGCTAGTTTTTTATATGCATATATAAAACCTGTTGTGGTAAGTTTCCTCATGTCCTTTTTAGTAACTCCCCAGCAGCCCAGTTGTGACCACTCTTTGATTTGTATATTGTCAGATTTATTCCTTTCCTCTTTCTTCTTCCTTCTTTCTCTCTTCTTCTTCTTCTTCCTCCTCCTCCTCTCCCTCCTCCTCCTCTTCCTCTTCCTCCTCTTCCTTCATCCTCTCTCTCTCTCTCTCTCTCTCTCTCTCTCTCTCTCTCTCTCTCTCTCTCTCTCTCTGTCTCTCTCTCTCACTGGAAGGATTTCAAGTAATCCAGGCTGGCCTTGTATTAGCTTTGTAACTGAGGATGAGTTTGAAGCCCTGATCCTTCCGTCTGTACTGAAAATAAAGGTATTCACTTCTCCACCCAGGTTCTATATGTATTGTTTACGTCAATGGAGCCAAAAGCATACTGACTTTTATTTTAGATGACAAAACTTCTGAGACATATATGGTGGTTACATTGATTAATAATAATGTTGTCTTTCTGCGTGGTGTCAAAGATCAAATCCCAGCCTGGTGAGTGTGAATGTTAGGCATAGTGCTCACCACTGAGCTCTGTCCTCAGCCTGGTTGATCATCCCTTTTACTGCTGTGTACTATTCTATTTTAAAGGGACACTTAAGTTTGATGAGTATTTTGATCATTTTTAGTTTGCAGTTGTAATAAATAAAGATGCTGCTTATATTTTTGTACAGTTCTTTTTGTGGGGGGAAAAATCCTGCTTAGATACCTAGGAATGAAGGCTGAGTAGGAACACAGATGTACAACTGGATTGGAGTGGATAAACTCTTCCATGGGGTCTTTTGTGCCCTGTCTTCCCAGCAATTAGCATTGTCAGCCTTTAATTTTAGCATTCTGATGGGAGGATGGGGTGGAGCATCTCTTACTGTGGTCTGCATCTGCATTTCTCTAATGACTAATGTTGTGGGCTCCTTCTTGAGAGCATATTGGCCTTTTGTGAATTTTCTTCTGTAAAACATCTGTTCAAGAATTTAGGCTATTATAAGATCATGTTAGGATCATCTCCCTTTACTCTGGGTAGTGCAGTAGGTCTTTCTTCTTGATACAGATGCTTTGTCAGTCACATGTCCTGCAAACGTTATTCTTTCCAGCCTGTGGCTTGCTTTTGCTTTTTTGAAAGAGTATCTTTGAATAAGAAACAAATTTAATTTTGATGACATCTCACCAATATTTTTAGTATATTATTTAAAATTCTTGTCTGAGAAACTCGTACTTGCCCATGTTACTCAAATTGTCCATGCTTAAGAGAGGAGATATGTGGTTAATTTGATGATATGGTTAACAATTAACATTTTCTTCTAGAAGCTTTTCTATTCCAAGGTTTACAGTTAGGGTGAACCATCTCAAATATTTTTGTGTGGGGGAGGAAAGCCTTTCTATTTATACATACACATATCCAGATGTTCCAGAGTGACTTGTTGAAAAGACTGCTTTTCCCTTTTGATTGGCTTTGTTGTCAATATCCATATTTAGAATTGACTAACTGTATACACATGTGTGCATATGTATGCACACACACACAAACACACATACAAATAAATGAATGTAATTTTAAAATTTATTTCAATTTACTTGCTAATTCTCACAGGTTCCAAATAGATTCTATATACAAAATCGTGTAATTTGCAAATATATAGCTTTATATCTGCATTTCAGATTATTTTCCTTTCTATTTTCTTCTCTTATTACACAGTATGGGGCTTGTAGTAAAATATCTGAGTTTTAGAGCCAGCAAAGTGGCTTGGCAGGTAAAAGCACCTGGTGCCAAGCTTGAGGACCTATGTTCAGCCTACATAGGGAGTTTCAGGACAGCCAGAGCTACATAGTGAGACCCTGTTTCAAGTCCCCACCCCACCCCCACCAAAAATTCAGTCTCTACCAGTGGTCTTCCTCAGTGCACTATATCTTTTTTCTCTTATAGCTTAACCCTTCCTTAATTCTCAATGAGACTATTGGGAGGAAGGCAAGTTGAGGTTAGGATAAAGAGTTTACTTTTAGAAACTCTGAGAAAATAATGTTTGTAAGTAGGTCAGGATTCTTTGTTTTTGAGACGAGAGCTTACTCTGTAGCCCAGGCTAGCTTCGCATTTGCAGCACCTGTCTCGTCTTACCGTCTCAAGCGCTGGGGCTACAAGTGTGGGCTCAGCGCATTGCAGACTTTTAGTTTAAATGTTATCACAGTACAGGGTATATAAAATCACCAATGCAGCATTACAGAGTAAGAGTACACAACTCTGGGCTGACCAGAGAGAGGAGCACACTCTAGCTCAGTGGTTCTCAACCTTCCTAATGCGGCGACCTTTACTACAGCTCCTCATCTCGTGGTGACCTCCGATGATAAAGTTATTTTTGTTGCTACTTCATAACCATAAATTTGCTACTCTTATAAATCATAATGTAAATAACCAATATGCAGCATTTATTATATACGACCCCTGTTAAAGAGTCAGGTTGTTCGACCCCCAGGTTGAGAACCATTGCTCTAGGAGAAGTTAATGGATGGTAGAAAGAAACCCCAGAGAGAGTTGTCACTGAACACAGGCAACCGTTATGAATGAATTGTTAAATAATAGGGGATGATTTTTCTGATGATTTTTCTTAGGCAGGTGTTACATATAGATAATTGGCAAACTTGGCTTGTATCCATTTACATTTTAAAGAAACAGCACCTGACTTAAAGTTATTCAGTGCTTTTATCTCAGGCTCCGTTCATCCATTGCCTTTATGACCATGCATTCTATCCCATTGTGTGCTGCTCACTCAGCTAGGGATGAGAGATAAAGGGATAAATAGAAGTTTATGTCACATTCATTCTGAAAACGAGAGACACACAATTAGAGTACCTCACATAGGCTCCGTGAGTAGAGGGAGGGCCCTGTGATGTGCAGGAGGCTGGAGGAGGGAAGGCACCACTCTCCTGTGCCTTTCTCATGCGGTTGTTCTGGCATGCATTGCCTTTTTCTGCCTTCCATGGTTACCTGCACTGCTTGGCATTTTTAGAAACTTTGACCTTATTTGTATTCATGCTTCAAGAAAAACAGTGATTCATGTTGAACAATTCATTTCCAAATTAGCCTTTAAAATAGGGAGGGAGGAGAAAAGTCTCGATTGCAGTGGTAATATATGTTCAACATGAGTGTGAGCAGTACAGGAAAACACGAGGAAGAACAGTCACAAAGGACCCTACCACCTAAGAGCGATTGTCAGGAGCGCTCATCTCCACAGCTGCATGCATCCCTATAGGCATGCAAATACCAAAGGATAGATGGAAATAATTTCATGTAATTAAGATTCTAATATATATGCTATTTTAAATGTCATTTAAAATACATTTAAATGTGCTTTAATTTCACCTTTTAAAGATTAGCATAAAAAAGAACTTTATAGAAAGGATCTTTAAAGAGGCAGTAATTACTAAGTGGTAAGAATTACTAAATGCTCACCAAAATGACATAAAACATTGAGGTCTTAATGATTTTAAAAAGTTACAAGTTTCTATATATTTAACTTTACAGCTCACTGTGACTTGTAATAAACCAGTCTGCCTCTATCATGGGCTTGAAAGCCATCTGGTAATAAAAGCAAGCTAGATTCATTCCTGTTTATGATTAGATCTGTTTCTCAAGGATTGGGCTGTGCCCCACCTATAACATTAACTACAAATGGTTCTGTACTGTCTGTCCCAGGAATGGACAACCATGCCATTGCTTCAAACAGTTGTTATGACCACCTTGCTGTGCCCACCTTCTGGTGACCACCTTGCTGTGCCCACCTTCTGGTGACCACCCTGCTATGCCCACCTTCTTTGACTCCCTTGTTGTGACCACTTTGCATTGATGTCTTTGTTTCAGGAGGTTTTATGGCCTACCTTGTTCTGCTTTCTGCTTCTGTAACTTCACCTTTTTTCTGCCAAATCCCCCATTTGGAAACTCCTACTCCTGGGCTATATAAACCTCTATCTTCCCCATGTCAAAGGCTGATCTCTTGAACCCCAGCTTAGGGAGAGACAACCCATGTACATGAGTTAAAAAGCTTGCTTTAATTAATTTGGCCATGATTTGGATTGATGGCCCTCTCCCTCATCCGTGGGATTAGCACTTGCCATAAAGGATGAGGGTTAATGTCTTCTTTTCCTCATCTTCCCCCTCTCGGGTCGCTCTTTAGTTGAGGTTGTATTGTCACATGCGTGTACCTTTGCATTATCCAATCCGGATATTTACTTTTAGTTCATTATTAAAAATGGAGTCAATTCTAGTCAATGTCTCTACTTTGAGTCCTGGGTTTACTCAGCTAGTCTTGTTAACAGTTTGCTCAGAGGTAGCTAAGGTCACCCCTGAAGTCTTCTCTACTTGCCTAAACTGAAATTTGTCCTGTGCCCTCCACCTTCATTGTTGATGTTCCTATTCCTGGTAATAGGATTGTTTTAAACTAGGTTTAAAAGCAGACAAATTGGTTTACTCATTTTTGTTAATTTTTAAAAGTGTATATGAGTGTGTGTGTGTGTGCACGCACACATAATGGGGTGCGTGGAGGTCAGGGGACAACTTTGTAGTGTTGGTCTCCCCCACCTTTATGTGGGGTCGCATGATTACACGTAGGTGGCCAGGCTTGTGTGGCAAGTGCCCCTACCCTAAGGAGTCACTTTTTAATTTAATTTTTAATTTAATTAAGGAGTTTACTTTTTTTAATTCCCATTTTAGTCTCTGCCTTTCTAAATCAGAATTACAGTCTTCAAAGCATAATCATGAGTTCATGCCTTGGCAGAAGTACCACAGCGGTGGAACTGGGAAGATAGGATTATCTTGAGAATTAACCAGCCCTCTCTGCTCTCCTTTCTAGAGATCATTGACGACCTTGCCAACCTTGTGGAGAACACAGATGAGAAGCTTCGCACCGAAGCCAGGCGAGTGACCCTGGTGGACAGAAAGTCAACTTCCTGTGGTAAGAGATGGCAGTCGCTCCAGCTGCCTGTGGCATATTCTTCTTTGAGTGTTTCATGCTGCTTCTGATACCATGAAGAGGAGCCTGGCCTTTTAGTGCAGCAGTCCCGTCTGATGATGACACATCAGAATTGCTAAAACATGCTTAAGTCTTATCCAGACAAAAGGGAGCTAAGATTCAGAGGGTATAACAGTCATTCTTTAAACTCTAAGCTGGGAAAGTTATCTGTTTTATAGGAATGAATGGTTTGGGAAATTGTCTCCAGTGTGCAGTTTGGTGATAAGTCTTGTGAGTTTTCAGGGCAAGTTTGTTTCCTTTATGATTTTTTTTAAACCATAAGCTTAATTAGTGAACGCACAGTAAAACAGCTAAGATCAGCTTCCATCTCCAGTATGGCCAATATAAGAATCCTGTATTTGATAATTCTGTCTTTAATTCATGATGCTTGTTGAATAGGGATCTGTGTTCTGATAGAAGAGTCTGCCTGAACTTAGAATGCTGATTTCCAGGCCTCCAGAGGCTTCCACTGAGGAGGTCCAGGGTAGAGTTCAAGAGTGATCACTACTCATTGTGCACAGCATGTCAGGCTTGGTGGCACACGCTTTTGATCTCAGCACTCAGGAGCTAGAGACACTCTCATCACCACTGTGATCACACCTGACAAGAAGCAACTTAGTCAAGCAAAGATTTACTTCAGTTCATGGCTGTGGGAACAGTCCATGGTGGGGCATGGTGGGAGCAGCTCATAGTTTGGTGGCAGGACCATGAGGTCATTTATCCACATCTGAACAGAGCTGGAGGCAGAAAAAAGGAACACTGTTCTCTTCTTTTTTTTCTTCTTTTTCCTCTTCCTCTTCCTCCTCCTCCTCCTCCTCCTCTTCCTCCTCCTCCTCCTCTTCTTCTCTTCTTCTTCTTCTTTTTGCCTTGTTTCCCCCAGTTCAAACCCCAAACATACTGAGTGCCAGTGTCCACCTCTCTCTGCTCACTTATCCACTGATGGAGAGTGGGGAGGAGCTAGTCCCATAGCCACACCTTCCCCACTGCTGAAATGTGAGCCGGATAAACCTCTCCATCCTTGAGTTGCTCCTTGTCAGGTATTTAGTCACAGCAGTGAGACAGTAACTCAGAAGCCACCCACCCTACCCCACCCCCACCCAGAAGAGCGTATTTTTCCTAGGCTATGACATAGCATACATGAAGACCATGAATGAGCAGGAGCTGGCAATGGACTGTGAAATCAATCTGCATAGACCTGCAGTATTGGAATGATCAGACATGGAATGAAAAATCTTGCTTCAAATTTTTGCTTTACACTTATTTTTGTGTGCGTGTCAGGAAGGGTAGGTGCCTTTGCCACAGTGCACGTGTAGAAGCCTGTGTGAGAATGTTCTCTACCTCGACCAACCGTGTAGGTCCTGAGAATTGATTTCAGGTGATAAGGCTTGACAGCAGGCACCTTTACCTACTGAGTCATCTCACTGGCCCTCAATTTTGCACTTTAAAACTCTTTACATACTTTTATTTTATATGTATGAGTTTTGCCTGTATGTGTGTGTGTGTGTGTGTATATATGTATATATATATATATATATATATATATATATATATTTATGTATGTATGTATGCCTGGTGCCCATGAAGGCCTCAGATCCACTGGGACTGGAGTTGCAGATGATTGTAAGCCATCAGATGCATGCTAGGTACCAAAAACCCTGGTCCTCTGCAAGAACAGCCAGTGCTCTTAACATCTTAACAACTGAGCCATCTCTTCAGCCTCTCAGTTTTGCTTTTTAATTAAAAGGCTTGAAAGTATCTAAACAGAACACAAAACTATAAATATGCAACATCAGTTATTTGAAAAGGTGCCAAATAGAACTTCTGTAAATTAAAAAATAAATGAAACTAAAAATTAAGTGTTTGTGTTTGATACCAGCAAAAGAGAATCAACCAGAGAACAAATCAGGGGAAACAAGCAAACCCAAACAAATTGTATTTTCATGAGTGCTAGTATCGAATGCTATGGAAATTATTTTTCAGCCTTAGTAACAACAGCATCAGAGGAGCAAAGAGATGGTCCAAAAGCCTCAGAAACAGCCCCTCTCAAAGGCAAGGCTGGGTTTCCCATGTAAGTGTAAGCACATGTAGTCCCGCAAGGTATGCAGGGCTTGAGAATTAATCTAATGGGCTCACCCAAGTGTCACTTGATTGCAGTTCATGTGGCACTCCCAGGCTGTGTAACTAGGAATCAGAGAGCGAGGTGTGGAGAGCAGCCGGCCAATCAGCCTTTTCCTCAAAGAGTGCAAAACTAGGTTGTAAACCATGAAATGGCTTTTTGTTTCCCCTGATGTGTACGCATCTCTCATGCCAAGCCTGACATATCAGTCATAGATGCTTGAGCAGGGAGCGAAATTCTAGTTATAAATACAGACCAGATCACAAGGGGCCACACAGGAGAAGGGGTGGTGATGAATTTGTTTGTTCAGTTGTTAACAAAAGGTCCAAGCACTTCTTTGTGGTCCTTTCACTGCAGAGCCTGCGCTTGAAAATTTTTACCAAGATCTTTGTGTGTTTTTTTCTCCCTTTTCCTTTCCCAGCCCCCATCCCCCACCCCCTGTAATAACATCAAGTAGAAAATAATGCTCCCCCCCCAGATTGTAAAGGCAAATTAGACTGATAGGTTCCCCTGACTCCTCGATACATTTTCAGATCTGTTTCTTGTATTAGAGACATTTACATAAAAGTGGGATCTTTGTGATTGCAGTTTAAATATTCAGTGTGGCTGATCCTCATTAGAATTCAAAATAGAACCTTGTCTGAGTCTGAGAGGAGAGCCACTTGTGAAAGGCCAGACTAGGAGTTCTCCGTGACTGGAGCCTCGCTTCTCGTTGATCATTACGTAATGTTGTCTAAGCACGCCCTGTTGCGATGTTAGCGTTCCTGTGTTGCTGCCCTTGAAAATCAGCCCTGCTGACCTTGCACAGACACTGTCCCCATCTGGGACACTGCATCTACCTGCAGCTCCCCTGGAGGTGCATCGGAGTCATGGGCACAAGTAGTCCAGCATGGGTGGTTCCCACTTGCAGCCTGGGTGAATAGGAGAGTTGCTTGCCCCTCTGTATCTCTCTTTTGTGCTCTGTTTAAAAAAAAAGAAAATGAAGATAGCAAAACCAAGTGGACATCCGTCACTACACTTTAGACTGTGAAGTGCCTCAAACTCCAAACCTTCCAGACTGCAGACATGATGCCACAAGTGGAAAATCTCACTCCTGGCCTCAGGTGATAAGTTACTGTCAAAATGCAGTTGTACACAAACAGTAGTGCCAAATTACCTCAGGCTGTGTGCATACAGTGTGGATAGACCAAGTGGATTTTGTGTTTAGACTTGCTTCCTTTCCTCACAAGATCTCATTATGTTTAGGCAAATTATTTTAAAATACAAAAGCATAACAAAAATCTGAAACATTTCTGGTCCCAAGCAGCTTGGGTAAGGGATGGTGTTAGTATAAGTCTGAACCCAGTGACGTCATATTCAGGGGCCAGAGGCCAGGTGACTCCTGCATCGTTACTGAGGCAACCACTCCCAGGATTCACCTGCCTCGCTCACCTACACCTGGGAAGTTACATCACCCACTTAAATAATTGAGACCACCCCAACCTCGCTCTCTTCGCTCGCCATCTTCCCGCTCCTCTCTCCCACTCACCTCCCTAAATAAACCCTCTCCCGTGGAACCGGATCGGCCTGTGTTTTTTGTCCAAACCGCGCTCGAAGTCTAACAGATGGGATGTTAGGGCCACAGTAATATGTCTGGTTATTCTGGTGATGTGACGAAGATAACTTAGGTGCCACAGTGGTCGGTACTAGTTAGTTCTCGGGTCAGCTATGTTAATCTGTTGACTTAAGTTGATTGGTGACATAGGTAAGACTTGGAGATACATCTCTTTGAACCAGCACAGAAAAGCCTTTTAAAAGAACGAATTATATATATTATACTATATTATTAGTATATATTATACTATATTATTATATAAGGATATTGTAGAATCATGAGGTTAGTATCTTCTTTGAATTAAAAATGAAGACTTTTGGTTGGTTGGTTGGTTGGTTGTTTTTTTTGGAATTTTGAAATTTTGTAGCTGAAATCGTCAGCCCTGAAATCCATTGATGCCATCTTTAGTGATTACATTATACTGATTGTAATGTTTGACCCACTTATATTCACTCTTTTGAACCTTATGAAATAATAAGCAGAATTGGGAGATGTCTCAGCAATTAAGAGATCGCAGCTGCTCTTCCAGAGGACTCAGGTTTGACTCCCCAGCACCCTCATAGCAGGTCACAACTGTCTATAACTCCAGTTCTGGGGATTTGACCTCCTCTTCTGGCCTCTGTAGCACTGCACAAATGTAGTGCTCTCGCATGCATGCAAGCAAAACGTTCTATACATTAAAACTAATTTATCAATTAAACAAGCCCAAGAAAGTGAATTCTCTGCTGCCCAGCTTATTTATAGGAAGCCTCAAAACTGCTTTTTCTTTCAATGAATTGTTTTACAACCCTTACCACAAACACGAGCAATTAATTTAGAGCAAAGAATAACTGTGTGCTTTTCCTTATTTGTCTTAAGTGTTTAGCAGAAACTGACAGATGTTTCTTTCTTTTTTCTTCCTCTTATCGTAGTTTGTTGAGATAAACTAGTGAAATTCCTCAGCCTCTGTTTCCTTCACCAATGTGGGGAGGTGCCCAGGCCACCACAGAGGTCTGCTGCCAAAGCTTTCCTGTCCCTTTTTTTTTTATCCCAGTGTGACTGCTGAGCATCACCAACATGCCAGCCACCAAGCCAGAAGCTGGAATTAAAAGATAGGACAAGAGAGGGCTCCTCAGAACTCTCTGGGGAACACTACAGAACAGGCCCATGTCTTCCTGGGGCTCAGAGGTTTCCAAGAGGCCACAGCTCTGGGGCAGAGGTCCTGAGGATGAGTAGGAGAAACTGCTAGGAGAAGCTGCTGAGCACACTGAAGTGGCAGGGAACCTAAGCAGCTTTCTCCTTAGACCAGATCAAAGGGTTGCTGGGAAAAGAGAAGCCTGTATACCCAGGAGTTTGAGGCTAGGTGTGGGGAAAGAGTCTATAATCAGAGTAGTGGGTGTGGCCAAGGCCTGAGACAGGTGACAGAACCCTGAAGAGGTTTCCCCACACACCACCAGCAATTTCACACAACCCTGCACAGGTTGTTGGGTCAGTATCCCTTACTAATATGCTGCCTTATAGTGAGGCGTTGCAGATGTAAGATGGTCTTGTGTAGCCAGGGTTTGTTCTTGCATACTCCTCACCTTACCCTCACTCGGTCACTCCTCATTTTTCTTGATTCTTTTCCCTAAGAAACCAAGAATGGGCAACTGTGGGAAGACAACAGTTCTGCCTTGCAAACTCAGGCCTCTGTCTTTAACTCCCAGCCAGTCCTTCATGATGTCCAACAGCACCTTGTCTCTGTCAGTTAGTATTCTATCTAAACTCCACCCCCACAGCTACCTGGCTACAGCTAGGTATGCTCCACCCCACAGTTACCTAGCAACAGCCAGGTAGGCCTGGCCCACTATAAAAGGGGCTGCTTGCCCCCTCCTCACTTTCTTGATCTCTTGCTCCCTTGATCCTTCTGTCCCCTTGCCCCTTCCCCATTCCCTTCCTCCCTCTCCACATGCTCCTGGCTGGCCTATACTTCTCTCTCTCTCTCTCTCTCTATCCCCTCCCCAACCCGGCCTCTACTACACTCCTTGCTCCCCTCCCCATGCCCTGAATGTAGCTGGTCCCTCAGGGGGAAGAGATGCCTCGGCATGGGCCCGCTGAGACATCCCCTTCCCCCATACCTCTCCACACCTCCACAGAACATACTGTTTATCTCTTTATCTTTTTATAAACACATCACTGTCCCAGACCCATGGACTTGAATTCTTCTCTACAACTCTGTTTCCTCTTCCATCTTCTTTTTCTGTTTCTAATTAGGGTCTTACAGTCCTGCTGGCTTAGGACTTAGCTGAGGATGGCCTGGAACCCCTGATCCTCCCACTTTAGCCACCTGAGCCCTTCAATGATAGGCATGTTCCACCATGCCATCTTCCTGTCTTTCAGGCTCCAAACTCCTTTCATTTGCCTTCGAGACCCAGAGAGCAGAATCCTGCCTGAGGTTGGCAGCTGAGATTATAGCCAGTGGTGGTGTAGAGAACAGAGCAGATTGCTTCCGAGCAGGAGGAAGCCCAGGACTTCTGGGTCCTCTGGGTTTGTCATTGTTGTTTTGGTTTTTTGTTTGTTTTTCTTTTTCCAGACAGGGTTTCTCTGTGTAGCCCTGGCTGTCCTGAAACTCACTCTGTAGACCAGGCTGCCCTTGTCTCTGAACTCAGAGATCCACCTGCCTGGGCTTCCAAATTGCTGGGATTAAGGGTATGTTGCCACCACCGCCCAGCTGTTGTTCTTAAAGAGAAACCTGAAGTCTGGATCCTTAAATGAAGTTTCCCAATATTTTAGTATTGACAAGAAACTGACACTTAAAAGACACCTTGACTCCCAAATAAAGCAGACACACATGGCCCTTTGAGATCTCTCCATCTGTGTGATTAGCCCCTTGGCCCATGCTGGCCAGCCTGGCTCCCTCTCTATCACTTCCTGTTCTCCTTCTTCTGCCTCTGGTACTCTGTCACATCCAAGTGAAAATAAACCAGACACTAAAGCCTCAAATTTGATACAGAAAAATCTGTATAATTTTGATGTTGCTGGTGGCCTCTGCCTCAGGGCTTTAATATATTAGTTTAGCATCTACTTGGAATTGTAAAATAAATAAGACAGATTCCACTCCTTAAGGAGTTCTTTTATATGTATTCCCTTTTTATTCAATTTAAAATCATCACACACCTTTCTAGAATAGTCCAGGAAAAAATAATCAAGGAAATAATAGGAAGTAGTAAACTTATGTATTAAATAGGAAACCTGCCTGTTTAACCCAAGAGACCAACATGGCACTCTGCTGTGCTCATGGGTATTTCTTGGTAGTCATTTCAAGAGCTAAATGGCCAACTCAAAAGTTTGCTGTTCTTGGACCTCACATACTCCACCCTAAGCCTGTACTCTGGAGTTTGTGTAATGCACGTTAATTATTGTAGTCAAGATGCCCTTGATATGTGACTGTATCACTGTTGTCTGCCTGGTTTTAGGGGGAGCCTGTTTCTTTGCTCCTGGCATTTATTTGAGGAATGAGAACAAGAGGAGCACTAAGTTCAAATGCCAATGCTGCAACTGAATCCAGGCAAACTAAGCCCTTGAGAGAAGCACAAAATTGGAAACCCTTTACCTAATAGGAGGTGATTGATAGATGCTGACAGCCTCAGAGCTGTCGCCATGACCGCCTCAAAAACCTCCATGCATCTCAGGGTCTACTGGAGGAGGCACTGACTTTTGCTATCATCAGGGAGTCAGACTTGACCACAGATACAATCATTTCTAGATTATTGTTTTTGCTCAGTGTGGTGCAGAATGATAAGGCATTCTTCCTAAGGGCAATTTCTGTTCGTACTGAATACTAATTGTACTGTCCGGGCCTTGATTGTGACGTTACCGATAAATGCATCCGTGTGTGTTTTCTGGTGATCCATGTTCAGCAGTTAGGTCATCAGCTTTCCCTGAGGGAGCAGCAACTCCTGGGTAGGGAGAGAACTGTCCGTAGTGCTGGGGCAGTGTGTGCCTTCTGGTAATAAAGAACTGGTGGGAGGAAGAGTACCCCAACACAACCACAACACGCTCTGCTGCTCCAGACTACCCTTCTGTGAGGTCCTTATGCTTAATATCCTTCACCCACACATTGACTTTCTTTTATAATTGTAAATGGAAATGAATTGGATTCTAGTTGTGGCTGGAATTACCTAAGCCTGAGAAAGCTTGAGAGGCCTGGGACCACTTCCCTCTTTCATATGTAAAATCTGCCTTGACTAAGTGGTCATTGTTTCGTGCAATCCAGTGATTTTTCTTTTCCATATTTCTCCATGATGAGAGTCAAGCAGCCCACTCTACGCCTCCCTCCCTCCACCCCATGACTAGGCCCACTTGGGTTAGTCTTTCATGCCTGTGGCAACTGCTATGTTTGTTGTGTTTGTAAAGAAAATCCACACGCATTGTGTAATAAGAAAGATTGGGAAGCGTTTGAATGGAAGTAAAGAGAAGTTTTGGTGGGCTTAATTTGTGTTAGGACAGGGAAGCAAAAGGCCAGAATACAAGCTGCTTCTTTGGGCTCTGCGTTCATAACCAGAGATTCCTTTGCTTTGTCTCTCCAGTTAGCACGATGGCCCTTAGACAATGATTGTTAGCTACATATGTGGCCTGGAAGAGATTCCCCAAATGGAAGCATTGGATGCAAATCCTCATGCCTCTTCTCTAAAAAAGATTGTATACCTATACAATGAGTCAGAGGAGGTGTGCGTAGCTGGGTCACTAAGGCATGATTATTCACAAGGTGTCAGCCTCCTTCTGTACTCCTTAGTAGGAGATGCTCGCCTGCATCCAGTGTTCTCTTGGCTGCTTAATGTTGGCCACTCTGTGTACGAGGTCCTGAGTCCCGGGCTGTTACTGGTGTGTGCTCACAGAGTGAAGTACTTGTTTAGCATTAGCTGCAGTGCCCACCGTTGCTTAGGAGGAACAATAAGCATTGTTAAATGAAGTTAAATAGAAACAGAATTAAAGTGGGCATAGCAGCAAACAACAACGTCATGTTTGTTAAGTTTTAGAAAGTTTAGCAGCGAATACATGTCCACCTTAATTTGCAGCTCTGCATAAAGTATCTCCGCCTGCCACACATTGTTGTGTCACAGCACTGTGACTTGGAGACAGCAACTCCATTGCAGGTCGTGCCCGCAGCTCAGTGACAAGGACCTGTGGCTTACGTGTGCCCACAGTGAAATAGATGCCCTGACTGTGTCTGAATAAAGTAGGAGGGTTTGGGAAGTGTCAGGAACTTTGTTCAAGTTAAAAGTAAACAGGGACGGACGGGAGATGGGGCTCAGTAGTAGAACACCTGCCTGCCTTCTGCAGAGCCCTAGGCGCCACCTCTAGCACTCTAGAAGAAATGAAGAAAGGAGAAGAAAGAGAAGAGAGAAGATGGGAGGAAGGGGAGAAGGGGGGATAAAATCGATGCTTCGCCTTTACTAGGCCCCTTTGAAACGCAGTTTTGTAAGCCCTGGTATTAGCTTTTAAATAACTTGAGTCCAGATGTTGTTGCATTAGTGAAGACTTCGATCAGCTCTGGGGATCCATTAATTGGCTCCAACAGAACCCTGGCAGTGAATTGGTATTTATTTTTTGGCTTACCTTTGCTTTTCTATTTCAGAGTCAGGCAGAAATGACAATTTTCAGTCAGTGAACCATGTTAAATTCCTTGGAATAACTGATTTGTGGTTCATTTAAAATCACTATTGGTTTTCTCTGCCTGTGAGCCTGAACACTGAGGCCAATTTCTCCAGATTAGCAGCAAATTGATCCTTATGTCAGATGAGGGTGTCATCTGGGTCTGTGGCACAAGCCTTCCCCGCAGCTGCACCGTGTCTCTCACTCCCTGGTACTGACGTGCCTCAGTAGGACATGCAGCTTGGTTGTACTTGAGAAAGTACCTGGCTACTGAATGGCCCCCAAATATCCTTTGACTCCAAATAGCCCATGTTTCTTTTAGCCCTTAAAGTAGTGATTCCTTTTGAAGCCTTTTGAACTTTTATGCAAAGTTATATTTTTTTGAAAGAACAGATAGTATTTATTGAAGAAATGGCGTCTAATATGTTTGTCACTTTGTTGACTTTTTATGTGATACAAAGGAAATGAAAAAGTCATTTTAGACAATGAGCAGATTCGGCAGTGATGGTGGCCCACCAGTCAGAATGTACTTAATGTCACCCAGCTGGATGATGGGGTGGTAAATTTTATGCCGTATAGATTTACCACAACAAAGTACTTATTGAACAATGAATAAGTAACCTGCTGTTCCTGACTCCATGAAATTACCACACAGCTGGAATGCAGCATTTCTGAAGTTCCTGGACATCTGAAACAGTGCAGCGAGCACGTTGCTGCTCACACCCGTGGGTTTAATGTAGCAAATAGGGTCTTAATTATATCTATTTGTATGTGTTTAAACAAATAGAAATAGGAACAAAGAGAATTTTAAACACTCAAAGGTCATCTTCAGTGTACATGCAAATAAAATAAGAATTCTTATTGTTGCCCTCCGTCAGCCATTTTGTTAGGAAGCCTAGAGTGGAGTCTCATGCTGTTTGGTCTGCAGTGACTTTTTATCCTATGACATACTCTGACATTACGTTATGTCTAGCCTCAGTCATGTTGACTCCTCTTAGAGTATTCTGCATATCTTGTGAATCTAAAACACCATTTAATCCTCACTACTCTAACTGCCATCTAAGAAAAAGGGATGTGTGTTTCACTTTCCTTGGGTGGCAGTAAAACATCTGGCTTCCTGTGGCATTGAATCTTTTGCTTCATTCTGGGTTTTTGAGGCAGGGTCTCATATAGCCCTGGCTAACCTCGAATTTGCTATGTTGTCAGGGTTGACCTTGAATTCCTGGGGTTATAGGTGTGTTTTACCATGTCCTGCTCTAATCTATTGTTTTATAGACTCTATTTCTTAGGTTAAGCTCACAGTTCTTCTAAAATCTACTTTGCTTTTTCCCTTCGCTCTCATCCCAACACTTGTGTTTCTAGTTCCGCTCATCTTACTATAAACCTGATTCCAGCTATCGCCCATGGCTCTTCCCGTGTGCTATTTCCCAAGCTGTGTCTGGCATTTTTTTTTTTTTTTGTAGTTTATAGTGACCCAATCAGCTTAATGATCATCATGAACTTAAATTTTTTTCTCTCTCCTTATGAGTTTGCCTTTTTTGCTAGAAGGTACATAAATTTGCCTTTGGCAATTTTTTATTGTTTTCTTAGAAGTTCATAGAATGTATTTTCATCATATCCACCATCTCTTCCCCACCCCCAACCCCTCTCGTGGCCCTCAGATCCATGTCCTCTTGCTCTGAAATTATCATAGTTTTAGAATGTCTGTGAGACCTACTAAGTCCAGCTAGCGCTGCCTGTGTGTACTTGGGTACAGACTGAACATGCGGGCTTTGACAGCCTATCTCTGTGCTTGTTCCTGAAGAAAACTGGTTCTTCCTCACTAGGCCACCACAACTGGCTGTAGCTCTTCAGCTAGTGGTAGGGCCATGTGACCCTTTTCCCTGTACATACAGGAATATTGACTGGTGTGGTCTTGTACACAGTGCTGAGTGTGCATGGATGCAATTATCTGTGTCCGCTGGTTCTTACAGTCTTCTACAATGTTCCATGTGCTGTGGATATAGGGATTGTGTCATAGATATCTTATTTGGGGATAGACATGCTGCCATCTCTTATCCTCTACACATTGATCACTTTTTGATGTCTGTAATAGCCACCATCTGCTATAAAGAGACGCTTCTCTGATGCAAGGAGATAGATAGCTGCATTTGTCTATGGGCGTAAGGATAAGCCCTAGGAAGGCAGGTAGAAACAATATCAGATTAGCAGAATGGAAGTAGCAGGTTTCCTACTAGGGTTATAATCTCTCTAGCTAAGGGTTCCTGGTTAGCATTATAGTACCAAACATGAGTTTCCTACAATTGAATAAGTCTTAAGTCCGACCAGGCAGCTGTTGGTTATCCCCAAAATATTAGTGCCACCATTACACTGTTGGAGATGTCTTGTTAGCCCCATAGTTGTTGTTTTATAGCTTTACAGCTAGCTAGGGCTTTTGGTAGCTTTTCTCCCTTTGTAACTTGCCTAGCATCTTCTGATGCTATGAAAGCTAGCCACCAGGGAAGAGACTTTCAGGTCAGTACCCAACTGGTCTTCCCAAGCCCTATAGCTAAAATATGTGGTTTCTTCAGCAATAGTGTGAACAAATAGGCATATTGGAGGTCAGAAGACAACTTTTAGAAGCTATTGTCTTCTTCCATTTGGATATCAGGGATTGAACTCAGATCTCAAGATTGCAAAGCATGTGTTTTGCCTGCTGAGCCATCTAGCTAGCCTGGCAAATTTTTCATGAGGAAAACAAAGAGGGGGACCTCTGGGGCTATAAATACGAAAAAATGAACAAAGTCATATTTGTAAACACTTTGTAAAGTGTTACGGCCTGTAATGCAATATTCTATCTGGGGGATGGCAGAGCCAACTACAGGAGCCACTTTCTCTGATTCTTGTCAAGCTGAACATTACTTGGTTTGGACAGAGTCAGCTTTAAGGTGAGTCAACCAGTTAAAGAGGGTGTGTGTGCGTGTGTGTGTGTGAAAAGGGCAGGGTAAACTTACTGCTTTTACTATTAGCATCACTCAAAATGGACTCAATAGTTTTTCAAATTCTGTTTCTAACACTCATGTTAAAGAAGCCCAATCACACGTCCAGCTTTGCTACCAGTGGGAAACCTGTCCAGCTCCTGAGGACAAAAGGAAATAAGGAGTCTTTGATGAATTTCTGCTTGGGGATTTGAGGTGATCTGTCCAACTTTCCTTCCCAGGACCACTGTGTTTACTTTGAGGGTCATGACTTTCGCAAATGGTAATGTCTTATTTGCCTCATGTTCATGTTGAAAGTTAGGAGCCCCAGCTCCCGTGAGACTATGCTGGACACGAGCCCCGCCAGGCTTCTCTGAGCCATCAGCCCTGAAGCACTAGTAGCCATGCAAGGGAGCCAGTTTTGTGAGCCCTGGATTAGACCACATGGGCTAACCCGATGGAGCCAGAGTTGCCCATCCCCAGAAGGCATCTCTAGCACTGTGGGTGGGGACTCTTCCATGAATTATTCTCTATGCTCCTCTTACTTCTCTTCCTAGTTCCTCCTCCGTTTCCTGTTTTCTCTCTGTTCTCTCTTCACTACCTTTCTCTGTTCATCAACTCAGTCAAGATTACATGACTGGAAGAACTCACGTCTGAGCTCTATCCCACCCTCCCAGCCAACACCCATAAAATGCTACCATCTCCTGGCTTGTTTTGTCTGTCCCAGACAGCCAATTTCTCTCCCTGATGTGTTGCAGAACATGGAGCCATTTGGAAGTATGTTACAGGATATAACAACACAGGAATATTCCCCCAAAGTACATTTGAAAAACGTTACTATATATCTTTATGGTTACACTCTGTTGCTTATTTTTGTTAAAGAACGTTTTGCTGTGTAGCACAAGCTAGTCTTGAATTTGAGATCCTCTTGCCTCAGTGCCTTTCAGGGCTGGGCATCATGCCCTATGCACTTTAAACTGTGTTTTATTCGGTGAGTTAATACCTAGTGATGCAGCATAACTAGACAGTTGCAAAATTAATGACCTAAACAGCCAACTTGGTGGCATCTTATCAGAGAGAGAGAGAGAGAGAGAGAGAGAGAGAGAGAGAGAGAGAGAGAGAGAGAGAGGGAGAGAGGGAGGTGTATTTTTGGTAATCCTAGCAGTATGAAAATTGTTTTCTTTTTTTTAATTTTTGAAATTAAAACATGATTACATCATTTCCCCCTTTCTTTTCTTCCTCCGCCCCTTTCCATGTGCCTCCCCACTTGCTCTTTCTCAAACTCAAGACCTCTATTTTTAAATTGCTATTGCATATATATGTATTTCTAAATGAGAGCGTGGGGGGCGGGGGAAGGTCAAGTCTCCCCCAAATGAGTTCACTTCGTGAAGCAGCTGCCACATTGAGGAGGAAGAGCCAGCTACTCTGTGGCCCTCCTGGGATGGCTGTCCAGACAGAACTGCTTTCACTTGGGATGGGCTCCTAGACCCATGCTTTGTCTCTGCAGCTGGACTCTTGGAGGGTCTTAGACAGCCTGCAGGGCTAATCGATAGAAGCAGTCAGAGAAATGCAGGACAGTTTCCTCCTCCTCTTGTGCCAGCTGTCAGCGAGCCTGCAAAGGTAAGTTCCAAACACCAAGCCCCAGTGTGAAGGAGCAGAGTGAAGGGCAGCTGTCGAACGGAGGGACCATGGACAACACCTGACACACAGACACTGGATGTGAGGTGATGGGGATGGCTTGTAGAGTTTCCACAAAACCTCATCAGCTGGTCACAGTTACTAGGTTCTTTATGGAGCTGTTGACCACTAGGAAAAAATTCCATTTCATATCCTAAAGGACCCTTTGGTTTGGAACTATTAGTTAAGTCATGGCAAACACTATAAGTTTAAGGAAATCTCAAGATCGAACAGTCTCTAACAGAGCAAGCAGTATTGTCACCTTGAACAAATCATAGGAATGACACTGTTTCCACTGATACCAAATGGTCCTTGCATATCCTCACAAGGTACAAGTGTTGAACTTAGTGACTTACAATCAGATTTGCTTCCATACATCAGTTATCTCCTGTCTTTCTCTTAGAGGGGAGAAAAGATGTGAGAAGTATTCTTTGGCTGGAAAAGCCATAAATAGAGAGCCTCTGGCCAACTACCTGCAATTTCACAGGTTGGAACATAAACCTGAAAAAATGTTCCATAAAGTAAAATTAAAAGACAAGAGAGGATATACAAAAATTAGAGGATTAATAAAGATTTAAGCCATCTCACAATAAAAACCAGGAGTGAGGACCTTGTCCAAGGAATAACCAAGAAATGACTCAAGAACTAAGGACAGAAGTGACCAGAAGTGAGAGAGTTCATTTAGCAACTAGTTTAAGAAATGGGACTAAAAGGTCTTAAACCTGGTGCAGCAATGAACACCCCCAGTCCCAGAATCAAGAGTTTGAGTTCATGTGCCTGTGAGAAGGATCATTGGTTAAAAGTGTCTACCACCAAGCCTGATAGCCACCAGGACCATGTAGTTGAAGAAGAGAACCAACTCCCACAAATTGTCCTCTGACCTACCCATGTGCACTGTGGTGTGTCCAAGTGCAAGGATGAGCATGTACAAGCATACACACACACACACACACACACACACACACACACACACACATACACATTAAAGTGTAGAAAAGATTTGAGGCTAGCCTGGGCAATATAATGAAACCCTCCCACAAAAGAGCAACAACAAAAACCTTGCACACCGTAGCCTGACCTAATTCCCTGCAGGCTTCCCAGGTGCGTCTAGGGGATCATCTCTTTCAAAGGATATGATACCAATATCTCAACAGAAACACTGGGCAGCCATGGAATATTTAGGAAGCAACTGGCAAGTGTACTTTCCCTAATGAGAAAGTAACCCTAGAAAGACCTGGGGTGCCAGGAAACTAGAGGAAGAGATAGAACTAACTCCAAGATGATGGAAGTGGGAGACTGGTGCAGCAGAGACGAGCCAGGCAAGAGTAGCGCTGGCAGAGCTAGGCATAGCGGCTCCTGCCTGTAAGCCCAGCACTCTGGTGGTGGAGGAAGGAAGCTCAGGAGTTCAAAATCAGCCAGAGCTATGTGAGACTCTGACTCAGAAGAGAACAGAAAAGAACAGAACAAGACAACAAAAAGATCGAGAGGGAGTAGATCAGTGTGCTTTCCTGCGTGAAATGTTCACTAAACACTATAGGAAGGTGTGAGAGTAAGAGTGAATCCGAAGACCCGCAAGAGTGAGGCAATTAATAATTGGACTATGTATTAGGCAATGTATCAGTGGTTGGCTCCTAAGAAATTGTCAGCTATGACAGAGGTACTGTGTTTATGATCCCATTTAGGTATGTGCCCTAATGGTCAGTTGACGCTGCCTAGTCACCTGAGGAGGGAATCTCCAGGCTGAGGCTATTTCTAGGAGCCAGGGGTGGAGAGGGTTGGTTGGAGGGTGGTGATGATTAGTTAATTATTAATTGATGCAGGAGGGCCCCGCCCACTGTGGGCAACACCATCCCCAGGCAGGTGGACTGCATAAGAAAGCTTGTAGAACACGATCAGTGAGTGAGCCAACAAGCAGCATTCCTCCATGGTTTCTGCTTGAGTTGCCTCCCTGCCTTCCCTCGGTAGTGGACTGTGTCCTGGGAGTATAAACAAAAAACAAGCCCTTCCCTCCCCTATATCGCTTGTGATCTTGGTGCTTATAGCAACAACACAAAGCAAACTAGAGCGGTATGTTGCCAAAGGTATCGTGTCTTTGCATCTTGCTTTCCAAAGTTTAAGCTTACTTGCAGAGTCAGAGAAAATGAATGTTAATCATTACTTATTGAATTTATTAATTATTTATCGATTAGCCTAAGTTACTCTGTATTATGCTGTCTTTTCTGGAGGTTTGGAATCTTTCAACATAGAGTTGGAAAGGAAAATGCACAAACCTAGACAATGAAATTTCCTATAGGTTAGTGTCTTAGTCTTAGTGCCTTTCTTAAGAGAAGGACAGTGTCTAGTGACACTCCTAGGTGTGGCTCTGATAAACTCTTTCCTATATGGTCTTCAACCACAGGAAGTCTTTAAAGACAGGCATAGTTTTGGTGAGAGCACGGCAAGGTAAAAGGAATAAACACTCCACACAGGGATCAGCAGCCTCAGGACTGTGGAAAGCAACCCTGAGTGGCATCACTGTGGGCTCTTCTCAGAAGTGCTTTCCTTGAGAAGGTAAGAACATGGACCAGAGACACTGCAAATAAACTGCTTGCTACCAAGCCTGATGACTTTAGTTCCATCTCCAGGGCCCCAACATGATAGAATGAGAAAACCAACTTCCACAAATTGTCCTTTGGATTTTACATGTGGGCTGTGGTATGCATGATCCTAGAATCCTCTTCCCACTACACACATAAAAATAAAGAATAAATTCGTGTAAAACTTTTGTTTTTCATTACAGGGTCACTCTATAGACCAGGCTGACCTCAAACTCATAGAGATCCTGTGTGCCTCTACCTCCCTAGTGCTGGGATTAAAAGTCCGCACCACCACACCTGGTATAAACATCTTTTTCTTCAAAAAGAAGAAAAGCCAAACCAAAGGCAAGCTTGCAGAAGCACTTTAGTTGTAGTTCTTGCTGGCCTTGAACCTTAGATTTAAGTTTTCTTTTTCTTTTCTTTCTTTTTTTTCTTTTTCCATTTTTTTTGGTTTTCAAGATAGAGTCTCTCTGTGTAATAGCCCTCGCTGTCGCTGTCTTGTGTCTTCTAACTCATTTTGTAGGCCAGGTTGGAGGCAAACTCACAGAGATCTGCCTGCCTCTGCCTCCCAAATATTGGGCTCAAAGGCGTTTGGCACCACTGCCTAGCTAGATTTAGGTTTTCATCTTTGACATCATAAGTGGGAAGCTTTGGATGTCCAGCTTCTAGAGCAAGCATGCCAAGAGCAGAGATCGTACCTTGGGATTGTGATTCTGAGAAGCTGGCATGAGATAGCTTGATTGGACTTCCTTGAAAGGCCACTAAGTCATGCAGAAGAGGGTTTTCTGTTTAAGCTTTTAAAAAAGACTTGTTAGCCATGAAGATAACGTCTGAATAGGGATAGAAAGTGTACTGTGAGTGGGATGGCTAGACTGTGCTTGCATTTCAGTCCCTTATTCAATACTCAAATGTCTGGGGACATTAATAGAAATGTCATCTGTCACCATAAATTCCTCCGTCTTGGCAGCTCACAGTCCCTTATACTGTAGCTGCCCACGTTCTTTTCACAGGAGGTTTAACACGTACCATATTCTGGAATACTATTCAGCCATAAAAAAGACTGAAGTGAGCCTGGCAGTGGTGGTGCACGCCTTTAATCCCAGCACTTGGGAGACAGAGGCAGGCGGATTTCTGAGTTCAAGGCCAGCCTGGTCTACAGAGTGAGTTCCAGGACAGCCAGAGCACACAAAGAAACCCTGTCTCGAAAAACAAAAAAACAAAATAACAAAAAAAAGGACTGAAGCGGTAACTCCTACAATACATACTCTGATAAGTAAAAGAAGCCAATTACAAGCAACTCCGCATATTGCACAGCTTCCTAGGTATGATGTGTCCAGAATAGGATAGGCTGTTAACACAGGGAGCAGATGGTGATTACCAAGGCTGGGGAGTGAGATGCTAAGGGAAAGACTGCTTGATGTGTGTGAGTTTCCTTTGGGGGCATTGAGGACAAAGCTCTGGAATACAGTGACCACTGTAAACATTATAAGTCCACTCACTGCTGATGAATTCAGACTCCTAGACGGTAACATTTGTAACATGCATTTTATTACAATAAAAAAAAATCTTCCATCCATCCACAACTGGTCTTCAAAAGCAAGGACCAACTTTTCTAAACAGTACTTCTTCCAGGCTCCATGGTACAAAGCAGCATGAGCAGACTGGAAAGACTGGAAGAGGAAAAGTGTCACATGAGGTGGTAGTGGGCTGTCCCAGCAGGCAACAGAGGGGCACAGGGTGAGCTTACACCAATGAGACCCTTGGCTAATTCCTTTACTAGTCAATGATACAAATTAATGTTGGGGCCACATCCAACTCTGAAGCTGCTAGCCAAGGGGAGCTTTCCTCTGAATGTGCCCCTCCATAAGCTGTCATAACCCGGTCACGGTAGCACATCAGCTCTGATGCCCTGCAGCCCTTCCTAGGGTGTTGCTGTCTCCTGTCAGCAAGTTAGTGGCTCTATGAGGTTTGTTCATTTCCTGGACTCTTGTTTTCTTAGTTTTTCTTTTTTCCCCCCCAAATGTTGTATTTGCATGTGTGTGAAATCAGCTGTCAAGTCTTCATCAGTTAGAAGCACCCCATTGAACATTCAGTTGCTTTTCAGTCTTGCCAAGAATAGTGACCAGATGAGGTCAAGGTAAGGGATTTGTGGTCCTTCGTCCTAAACTTTTTCTTCCTGTGATGACTCTCAGAAGTTTTTAATTTTCCATGCCACGCCAGTGTTGGAGGCTGAGGTTAAATAGGATGGACAGGCAGACGGCTGTGTGCTCCTGTGGTGACCCACAGTTGAGCCAAGGGCAGACATGGGGGAAGGGAGAGTGGGCATGGAGAACAAGGTGAAAGAAGGATGGTTCAGAAGTGAGAGTGAGTGAACACTTGCCTGCCATGCAGGGAGAGAGGTTGAGGAGGTCAGAAGTGAGGCAGGGACTGAGAAGCAGAGAAGGCTTCCTGAAATACCTCCATGTTCCCACATGGAATCTGTTTTTCTGTGAAAACCACTTCCCTTGTCTTCAAACTGAGGGGCCACCAGTGACTTGTTTGATTTTTGGCATCAGCTTTATGTGTGAAAAGGGACTGAAAAGGGCTGGATCTGCAGCAGAAAGTTAGGGAGATCTGTCCCTCAAAATAATGGTGGGGAAGTGTTGGTGGGGATGGGTGGAGGCAATCTCCTGTGCACTGTTGGTGGGAATATGTGTTGTGACACATGCTAGGGAGAAGTAGGAGGACTCCCTAAGGAAACGGACAAATTCCAGCAGCCCCACTGGCCTGCTGAAGAGACATTGGCACTCCTGCGGCTGCTATAGATAGCACCATTATCAGGAGACAGTTAGAGAAGCCACCTAAGTTTCCATCAGGGGATACACGATTTCAGCCATAGTAGAATACTAACCAGCCTTTAAAATGAAAGCAATTTTGTCATTTATGAATCTGGAGGTTGTTATTGATCACAGGTTAGACACAGGTAAATATGCTTTGAAGTCATTTAGCAAGGAAACCTGAAAAAGATAAACTACTTAAAAAGACGTAAAAAGTTAAATGGTAGTTATTGGAGGCTGGGTGCCCGGGATGGGGAGATGCTCATGTTTAGTAAAAGTTTCAGACAGGCAAAAGGATGATTTTTAAGATTTTTATGATCTCAGCAGGGTGACAATGGGTAAAAATAAGTGTGTGTTTCACAGTGATAAAAGGATAGCTATCTGTAAGCACACAGTAATTTACTGTTAATGATAGTCACTTCATTGAAGAACAGAACACCAGAATTTCTTTTTCCCATCTCTGTGACTTCATAGTCCATGACACACATCTCCCTGGCCCTTTGCTTTCTCGTTCTTAATATCAAGTCTCTTAAGGCCAGGAATGGTATCGGATACCTTTAATCCTTAGGAGACAGAGGCTGGAGAATTCCTTTGAGTTCTAGGCCAGCCTGGTCTACATATCAAGTTCCAGGACAGCTAGAACTACATAGAGAGACTCTGTCTCAAAACAACAACAACAACAACAAAGATGCTTACTGGCTTAGTTAGTAGAGCATTGCCTAGCACACACAAAGACCTGGGTTCAGTCTTCAATACTACATAAACCCCAACTATGGTGGTGAATGCCTGTCATCCCAGCACTTGGGAAGAAGAAAGAGGAAGGATTAGACAGGAAGGATTAGGGTTATCCTTGGCTACATGTTAAGTTTGAGGACAGTCCTGGTATATAAGAGACTCTGTCTTCAGTGTATATAGTCTCTCCTCTTCCCTCTTCTTTCCCTTCTTCCTCCCTTTTGTCCTCCTCTTCCCTTCTTTACTTCCATAGGATTTCATTGTTTAGCCCAGGCTGGTTTGGAATTTCCCTGCCTTGACCTCCTATTTGCTGGGATTGAGGCATGAACCACCTCACCTGGTTCTAATACTAATTTAGCCTGATGCTTTTCATAAAAGAACCCAGGTCAAGCTGCCCTGGTGGAAGCAGAGGTAGAAGGGAGGCTTATTCTTCAGGAGGGGAGGGCAGGCAGAGGACAGGAGGAAGGAGCTGGGTGAATGGAACAGGGAGCAGACTGTGAGAATCCTGGGAGCAGCCTTTGCCAGGATGAAGCATCTCTGTTCCCAGCTGGGATCTGTACTTCCCCTTCCCCACTGCTACTGTGACATCCGTCACCACCATGCCTGCCACCCCGGATCTGATGGCAGAATTTATAGCAACATTCTGGAAAAGTGGAAAGAGCGTGTGTGTGTGTGTGTGTGTGTGTGTGTGTGTGTGTGTGTGTGCAGGAACCAGTTGTGAAGTGATAAATCAAGACCTGGGATTATTCTGGCATCTTTCACTTTTGGATTCTTTACAAAAGAGGTTTTGAGAGGCATGAATATATAGGAGGGGTGGGAGCAGCTTGTTTGAATGTTCTGGTTGTTTCAGATTCATGGCTCCACATGAGTGTTTGGTAAGTAACAGCAGAAAGTATAACTATAACCCTTATCACCTGATTTTATTTCCGCTAGTCCATCTGCCATTCCAGGACTCAGACTTGAGCTGTTGGGAGCACTCAGAGTGACAGTGAGTGCTGTTGGGTTTCTAAGTCTGTTCACTGATGGATTGCCTCTCCACCCTTCCTCCTTATCTTCCTTCCAATATGCCCACGCCTAACCCCCACCACACACACACACCCTGCTCTGGACTTGGGGATTAAATACCAGTGGGCCTTTCACAGACAACTGAACCACACCCCAGCCCCTCTACCATATCTTGTCCAGAACACAGACTTTCTGAGTTTTATGGTCCATAACATCCGTAGGCATCTGCATTTCTTGCTCACAAATCTGCTCCCTCTCTCCCCAGCCCTCAGCTGTCCTGCCACTCAGAGAACCTTTTATCTGTCCATCCATCTGTAGATCACTCTGACATTTCTTGGCACTCAGCAAGTGTAAACTAAATTCATCATCTGCAACGTGTTGCCCAACAATCATAAACACACCACCCATGCTTGTAAACAGAACCAAAAGCCAGCCTGCTGCAGTGTTTGGGGCGGGAATCACCTTTCTTCGAATTGGTATTTTCTTTCCATTGAGCTTTTCTTCACTCTCCCTCCAGGGGCCCTCTTTGTACCCTCTGTCATCCTCATGTGGGCTGGCTTGCTGTACTTCCTGGGTGGGTCCTCAGAGTCATTTTTCTCTTTGGGTCTTAGATACAGTCACCCACATGATCACCTGAAACACAGGTGTTATTTTGATAAGAGATTGTCAGCCATCTTTCCATAGCTCCATGTTGCTTCTAGAACACACACTCCTAGCCCTAGCCTCTGGATCTGAGGCTCAACCAAACCAGTTATTTCTGCTTGTCCAAACCTCTGTGGCTTCTTTCTGCTCTTCAGCATTTGCATACAATCTCCAGACTCCTTGGACTCCATTGAAGGATTCATGTAGATAATACTCCATCTTCCTGCTGTGTCCTTCTGAAATAGGCTTCCACTCTGTAAGGCTAACTCACTCTGTTACCCAGGCTGGCCTGCCTCCCGAGTGCTGGGATTATATCGGAGCACCTAACACATCAGTTTATGAAAGACATGGGAACGTAAGGATCTATGGGACTGGAGCCACCTTCCCTGCCCTGCATTCACAGGGGCAGCTATTCAGAGGAGAAATAGAAACATCCAGCCTAGAAGCCTGCCTCCTGCCATAGGGCTATTCGCAGGTGTCAGTGAGGACCCAGCAATCCAGGCTCTTCTGGTGTTTTAGACAGAGACAGAAACCTTCAGCTCTTCAGTTTTAGGTTTTCACTTCACACCACCAGAAGTCAGCCCTTTACCTTTATTTCAGTTTAAAGGTCACTCATGGGCGTCTTGGATATAGAGCAGTAGTGCAGTCAGTAGAGAAGAAATCTACAATCAGGATAGGTTTGGGATCTGTAAAGACTTTCTGAAAACCCAGGGATGGAGCACACATCCTAACTGGAGTTAGGAGAGTCAGGAGATGAGTACCAGCCTCACTTCCTTTTCACAGATGAACTTGGTAATATCCTCCCATTAATTAATGTGGCCAGATGTCTTTAATATGTTATCTTCCTTTTAGAAAAAATGTTCAGCAAGACAAAATTAAACAGATTTTTTTCCAGACTGACATTAAAGAGCAAGTGTGTTTAGTACAGCTATTAAACGGTGAGAGAGGCTGTGTACTGGGGAACATCACAGGCCTTGTGAAGAATGAGGGAAGGTCACAGACAGGAATGAAGCGGCTGCCCTTTTGATGGGCTGAGAACAGGAGGAACTGGCCAGGCAGGTGTGCAGCACGCTCCTACACAGGTGCAGATTCCAAACGGGCAATTATTTATTACATCTGGGTTTCTGTGGCAGTCATCTGTCATCTACTCATTACATTTCTGCTGGCTCCCTTCAGTAACACTGTGCTGCAGAGGAGGATTCCAGGGTGCTTCAGCCAAAGGGTCCCACCTCAGGTTCCACAGGGACACATGATAGAATAAAGTACGTAGAATAGAGTTTCTTGGTTCCTCGGGGTCCAGTAGGAAATGCTAACCATGGCAACAGGAGCAGGCAGCTTTGAGAGGGTTCCACAGCATCTCTCCAGGTCCTCAAATCAACTCTGTGAGACAGTTTGATTCCAGTCTTGTTTCATATGTATCAGAAAAGATAAGTGCACATCACTGGCTGTAGACCAGGAAGGTTTTTTGAGCATACACCAGTTGACCAAAGGGTGATCCAGGATGAATGCTCTGCTTTGTGTGTTTTCTTGTTTGTTTTTGGAAGCTTATTGATTAGTACACTGGGAGTGAATGAGCTGAAAAGAGTGTTTCTTTTTTTGTTTTGTATTTTTAGGCATCATGGTCTCCTGTAGCCAAGGCTAGTCTAGAATTCACTAGGTGGCCAAGCTAGCCTTGAACTCGGGCTCCTCCCGCCTCTCTCACAAGTGCCATTACAGACATGGAGCACAGCACTGGGCAGAAGGAAGAATTTCAAATACTGTGTGTTGCTCTAGCTTTGCAATGGTGCCAAGGTTGAATACATTTGGTATCAAGTAAGGACTCATGAGACGGCTGCAGCCTCTGGAGACTGTGTGTGTGATCTTGTGTAGGATTTTCTGGTTTTGGTACTCATCTGGTATGCTAGTATTTAGGACCCACATACAGAGAAACCAATTCAGGGAGCCCTGAGCCATGTAGCTTGAGTCTAATAAATATCCACTGATAGTCCTTAGATGCGTGACCTTTGCAAGTTCTTCTTGTATCAAATGGGTCTTTAAAAAAATCGCATTTATTTATTTATTTATTTATTTATTTATTTATTTATTTATTTATTTATGAGAGAAAGTGTGTATGTATGGGTGTGTGTGTTTTCATGGATACACATGTGTTATGTGGTAGACTTCCTGAGGAGATACAGTATACCTATCTACTTATCCTAGAAAGGGAGCTCACAACAACCCAAATAACTGGTACACCAAAATCCATCTTAATGAACTGGTGAGAGTTAGTGGGGTTACTAGTTACAGGAAGCAGAAATGTCTCAAAGACAGCCACATCAGCAAAGCCCACCACAGACAGCATGAGGGACAGCTCATCAAAGCTGGAAACCTAGAGCCTACTGCACAGCCTGCAGTCATCTCAGTGGTTAGAGAGTGCTCTTTCCAGATGGTTCTCAGTTGATATTAACCTCTTCGGGGCAGCTTGACTGGCTCTGTTTTCTCCAGGCTGCTCAGCTTTTCTGAGAATGACTCTCAGCGGTCTTTATTGTTTATTCTTGAGGGAGGGCCTTTGGTCACTTTCAGGGCTTTTCTGAAGTCATTGAGTTAACTTCCTGTCTTAAGGATGGTTCCCTGCAAGATGGAATGCCTCACCTTCCCCCTAGAAAAGGAGTTCTTAACCTGTGGGTTTTGGCGACTCCTTTTGGGGGCAGGAGGTGTCATCAAATGACCCTTTCACAGTGGTCGCATATCAGATAGCCTGCATATCCAATATTTACATTACAATTCATAACAGTAGCAAAATTAGAGTTATGACATAGCGATGAAATAATTTTATGGTCAGGGATCACCATAGCACTAGGAACTGTATTTAAGGGTCCCAGCATTAGGAATATTAAGAACCACTGCCCAAGAACTTCCTGTTGTTTCACCTCCTTATAAACACCCTGCTGTTTGACTTTCCCTTTATGTCCTATGACTTCAGAAGTTTCCCTCTAGGATGGACGGCTTTAAGATCAGAGGAAACTGTAGCAGAAGAACTTGTCACAGTACATATGGACAGTCAGTCCTCTCCTCCCACTACGGGTCCTGGGGATAGACAGGATTCAGGTTGTCATGGCAAGCACCTTTACTCACTGGGCCATCTTGGTTAGCCCTTTGGGAACTCCTCTGTGAAGAGTTGTGGTTAGTAGAGGAAGAAGATAATAGACAAAACATGAGTGCAGGACAGAGGCCATGCTAGGACCATGTTGAGTGGTCCATGCAAAGTGTTGCAGGAGCTGGAAGTCAAGAGAGTTCATCTCTAGCCACTGTTGCCTGGAGACTTATGAATTAGTTAAGAACAGGTGAGAGTGTGAGTAAGTACTGCATTTCAGGGTAAGGGAGCAAAGCACCGAGACAGGGAGGGAGATAACAGAGGCATTCCCAAGCTCCGAGCCCTTCAGTAGAGGACCAGCAAGATGGCTCAGCAATAAAGGCTGTTGCTGGACAAGCCTAAGAAGCTGTGTTCAATCCTCCTGATGATGGAAGAAGCAATCTAGTATCCAAAGATGTCTTCACAGTGTGTGCGCATACACAGACACACAGACACACACACACACACACACACACACAGCAAAGAAACAACTCCCCCACACACCCTTCTTAGCACTTTCCACTAATAAGCAAGATCTTGTCCTACACCTGGTCTCAGCTTTCCTCCCTCCCTCCTCTCTCTGACCACACTGCACCCTTGGCCCCCAGGACTCTTCCCCTGAGGACTAGGATGGGCCTGTGAAAGTAGTCCTCACCCCATCTCCATGTCTCCCTACCCTATACAGGAATCCATTTTCTAGTCTTCATTTCTCTTTGCTGGCCATTAGCCTCTGCTAGCCCAGACGCAGCCTCTGAGCATCTTGTATGAGTGCAGACTCTGGTCTAGTAAGTGTGGGAAGGGCTCATGGATACATGGAGTAGATGCTGCTGATTCATGAAAAGGACATGAAGCAGCAGTTGCCTTCTTGGGCCACATACCAGAATGACCCAGCGAGCTAAACAAATGACATTTCCCCTGGATTTTCCCTTGCCATAAATGTTGATTGAATTGCTTTGGGGTATAGAGACCTAGAATTCTCATTCAAGTTGAATCGTTACTACACTAGACATTCTTCTTTGATTCCCCACTTCTGCATGATGACAGACTGCTATAGCATCTATCCTATCATGTATTAACTTACAGGTGCCTATTACCTACCTGTGTCCTTCACTGAGACACTTCATTATGTCTCATTTGGTTCTTTCATTTTGTGTTCATTCATTCATTCATTCATTCATTCATTCAAGAAAAGTTTAACAACCCTTTGTTATGTGCTGTATCCTGTCCAAGATGTAGAAGATATGAATCAGTCCTGAAGGTGGAATAGCACTACACACTAGTACTTGAGAGACAGAGTCCATAGGGTCAGGAGTTCAAAACCAACTTTGACTCAAAACAAGCAAACCAGACCCGAACCCCAGCTGGCACAGCACCTGGGATGGTAGGTCCTTATCCCTTGAGCCAAGAGAACTGAAAGGAAGATGGTAGAAGTGGAAGAAGTCACCAAAACACTTTGAAAACTGGGTATGAATCTGACTTGAAGCTCTGAGGTAGGTGTCAGTTAATTCAAAGTCATTAGATGAGACAGTCAGGCATTTGGAAGGAGTGCCAGCCACCGGAGGAGAGAAAGTTGCTTAGCATCCATGCCTACAAGCTAGGACTAAAAACATGAACTAAAAACAGCAGGGAAGTGGTCTTCAGAAGCATTCCCTGAGTGGGACTGACAGGTGGAACTGACGGTGACATCTCATACTTATCTCTAAAATATCTGATGTCCTCTATAGGACTTATGCAGACTTCTGCCCGTTAGAGTCTTCTAAAATTTTTGTTTATTTGTATTTATGTATATACTTGTTTGCATGTTTGTATGTACACCACATAAATTCAAGTATTCCTGAGGCCAGAAGAGGAGGGCATCAGAAACCCTAGAACTGGAGCTGCCTGATGTCAGTGCTGGGAGCCAAACCCAGGTCCTCTGCAAGAGCAGGGAGTGCTCTTAACCACTGAGCCCTGCCTTCAGTCCACTTTTATATTCTTTAATTTAAAATATATTCACATGGGCCTTCAAGATGGCTCAGTGAGTAAGGATGTTTGCCACCAAGCCTGAGCACCTGAGTTCAATCCCTGGAGCCTCCGTGGTGGAGGAAAAAGCTGTTCCCACAGGCTGTCCTCCAGCCACTGCAGTCAAGCTGTGGCACACAAGCTCAGTGAATGAATGTAAAAGGATACTCAGTGTTACTTAAACCTATCTCTTCCCCATAACATTTAAGTTTGTTAGCTGAATTCTTTCAACAGTGAGGACTTTGGAAGACTTTAACTCTGATATTCTGAAATTACCATACTTGAATCATGATACAGTCTTTGAAAAATGAAGAGCAAGAAGCTTAAGTCAGAGGTGGGGGATATGGCTCCATTGGCAAAGTGGTTCCTTAGCGTCTTCAAGGCCCTGAGTTTAGAGGAGAGAGAAATAAGCAAGAGAGATGCCCCTTAGGAAGACAAGGCAGCATGCAGAAAGGAGGCAGTGCTGAGGTGGGACAGGAGAGGCTATGCTCCCAGGATTGTTAGGGTGGAGTATGTTGGCCATCCTACTGTCCTGGTGCTGGATGTGCAAATTCAAGTAAATCGGTACCTTTCTCTGCAATATGGATGAGGCTTATTTCTTTCATAACTTAACCAGGGGTTTTGTGCAAGGAAACAGCCCACCCCCCAGGTCTTTTTTTTTAAGATTACTTTTGTTTTATTTCTATGTGTGTTTTGTCTGTATATATGTCAATACACTGTGTGTGTGTGCCTGGTTCCCACAGAGTTACATATGTGAATCACCATGTGTGGTGCTGAGAATCAAACCTGGGTCCTCTGGAAGACGAGCCAGTGCTCTTAACTACTGGGCCATTTCTCGGGTCTCTTCATTGAGGTTTGGTTGAATTTTTTTTAAGTTCATTTTTAGGAGGGGGAGGTGTATGTGTCCTTAGATGCCAGAACAAGGTTTTAGATCTCCTAGATCTAGAGTTGCAGTTGCCTGTGAGCCACCAAGTGTGGATGTGGACACCCTAGCTCAGGTTGCTGGAAGCACAGCAAGCTCTTGACTGCTGAGACGTCTCTCCAGCTCCCCAGCCCTTTAGTCTAATGTTTATACTTGAGGCTTTCTTTTTTTTAAATGGACGTATTCCTTTGGAATTTTAAGGTGATTTTAAATGAATGAATTCCTATGGAATTTTAAAGTGTATTTTCGTGGTATGTTTGTAGACACAGTATGCTTTCAGTCCTCTTGGGCATTGCCTAGAGTTTTCCTAATGGTAAAATTCTCAGTTCTCTGATGCTTTTTGAGCCACCTGGGTCCCTTAATTCCATTTTCTGTTTCAGTTACACTTTCAAAGGGACATTTTGAATTGAGCTTGGCATTTATTTAAATACACTGAAATTCATTTCTCCTCCACCCCTTTCTAGATGTAACCTTGTAGGAATGAGCTAAAACAAACAAATGATACAGACAGTGACAACTGTTGGTGAGAAACGAATGTTGCTCTCCCCAGCCTGTTTACCACCCCTGTAAGGACCCAATTAAACATCAAACAAACGCACTTTATAGTCCTCATTTCTGCCATGGTGGTTTTGATTTTGCATCTCTAGATGTATAGCATTGTCTTTCTGTGGCTGCTGTCTCTCACATTCCTGGTGGCTACTGCTTCCTAGCCGGAAAGCCTTTTCACCCTGGGAAGAATTCAGCAAGGTACCTGTGCCTCATACAGAACAAGTTCATAAGCCACATTAGAAGGGTTTTGAAATGCTAATTCACAGCTGTCGACAGGTATGAATACCCGTCAGCCTGGAATGTCACACCTATTCAAAGTTACTGAGCATCCCTGAGCATAATCTCTTTAAAACCAGAAATGTAAAACCTGGTTGCTTAGAGCTAAGAAAAGGTTCCTTAAGTGTCTTATAGAAACCTTGTTTCAGAAATAAATAGTCACAACCCTCTCCGGACGAGTGTTCCCATCTATACATGAGTGTGCTTTTGGCATGTGCACCTATGTATGCTTCACCTACATATGCATATGTTGAGAGCCTCTTGTATTAATGAAGCTGTCACGACCACGTGTGTGTATGTGTGTGTGTGTATGTGTGTGTGTGTGTGTGTGTAAAATTTTTGAGAGATCTTACTTGCTTATTAAAATATTTTACCTTTACAGAAAGCTTATTGAAATTTTTTCCAATTGTGAAGAATATTATTGTAGCCAGGTATGGTGGCACACACCCTTAGTTCCAGAACTGTGGATGCAGAGGCAGAAGCCTCTTGTGAGTTGGAGGCTAGCCTGGTATACATAGCAAGTTCCAGCAAGATTCTGTCTCAAATAAAAAGCCTGGAGGGAATGGAATTAAGGCTCAGCAGTTAAGAGCACTGACTGTTCTTCCAGAGGACCTGAGTTCCATTCCCAGCACCCACAGGGCAGCTCACAGCTATCCATAGCTGCAGTTCCAGGGGATGCAGTGCCGTCTTCTGACCTCTGTGAGGACCAGGTGCAAACATGGTATACAGACATATGTAACAAAATCCTAATACTCATAAAATAAAAATAATTAAATCTTTTCTTTAATTGTAGAAAGTGGTAAATAAGAAAGTGTAAACAAACTAAAAACCTACTTTCTACAAACAGTAGCTGCTAAGATTTGTCTTTTTAGTTGCATTGCTATGCAGACGTGTACTGCATCCCTGCAAACTGTCTCTGTCTTTTAAACATCTTGAGATGCTGTCTCACATACTACTGGACTAGGTTTTCTACCAGAGCCTGAGATTTTTCTTTATTTTCCAACAAAGTGACTGTATAACTTTTAAACTTTGGGAAATGTGTGTCTAGTTACAGGACCTCCAACTTGAAGCAAGAGTAATCTTTTCCAGCATTTATTACAAGGCACATTTTAACTTGATGTTGGGAACTGAGAAATCGTGGGACTTAAATCCATGATAGAGGGGATGGTCACTACCACTTTGGGAAACAGAGCTGGCCCTCCAACCCTTTGGCTCATGTCCCAGTTCCGTAGGTTTAACCAACCACAGAGAAGAACTACTTGAGAAGCAAGCTGCATTTACACTGAACATGTGCAGACTATTTCCCCCTTGGCATCGCTTCCTAAACAACGCAGTATAACGTTCATTTTACTGCATTTCCATATTAGGTATCATAAGTCATCCAGAGGTGATTGGATCCTGTGTTAGATCCCTAGCACCACACTGAGAGATGGGGTCTATGAGAGGATGGGCCTGGTGAGATACAGACAGCGACATCCCCGGAGCCATTCATTCTAGTCCCTGCGGACTGAACGACTGCTTCAACGCATCTCATTTTCATTTGGGTGTAGCAACTAAAGATTTTTGTGATGGGATGCAACTTTCCAGAGATAGCCAGAAAACATCAGCAGCTCCATTGGGGACTATATCTTGGATCCTCCATCAGCACTGAGGGAGGGAAGGTTGACAGTGGTCAGTGCCCCTCACAGAGCACATTACAGTGGAGGGAGGGAGTGCAGTGAACAGACACAGAAAAATGGAATCATTGACACTTGAGACACAGTCCGGACAGTCTGGAGGCTCTCCTGATCGCCACACTCTCCAAATGGTTCAGCTCTGCGTTGCTGATTTGTCCACATTAATTAAGATCAGAGTGTCACTGGAGGATGGTTTGGATAATGTGAAAACATTTAAGTAATCACAAGAGGGAAATGACCTGGTCCACTTATTAGCTCTGTGTGAATGGATTATCAAGCCAACTCCAGGAGCTCATCAATGTGCAGTCCCACTCTCGAAGGAAAGCCACAGTTTCCCCGGCTTCCTTCAGAGTCCTTCCTTGTGGGTGATGTTGACTAAGTTAACCAAGTGCAGAACATCGATTCAGTGATTTGTCAGCTCTGTCTTCCTCACTTGGTCAGGGATACAGCTAAGTTAAACTAAAAGCAGATCATTGATTTGACATTTTGTCACTGTCCTCACTCCTCACTGGTGTCTAGGTCGAGGGAAAATGATGTGCTTGCTCTCAGTTTCTTACCCTGACTCGAGCTCAACCTCCATCCACTTTGCCCAGTTCCCATTAGAGAACAGAAAAGGCTGCTTAAGGCCCGGTTTATTTACCTAATAAACTGGCTCTTGTATTGCCTGGGAAATGCTAAAATTTTTCTGTCAAGAAATCCTAGTAACAAGCAAACAGAGGTCCAGCAGTCAGGTCTGAAGAAACAACAAGACGAAGGTCAGCTAATATCGTCATTCTTCTCCTTCCTGGTGGCCATGACAGCGCCAGGGTTTATTTGAAGATCCCAGACTTGGAATCATGGCCTGCATTGTTAGCTGCTCAAGCATTGTAGGCTGTGCCAACAGTGTGAGATATTAATGTATTCTGGAGATCAGTGAATGAAGAATTCCTCTGCACTTTTTCCCTTTTAATTTTTTCCCCTTTCCATCCACTTTGTTTGCAGTGTCTTTGTCTGCCGGGCGTTGCTGGGCATTTCTAATGAGAGAGTAAAGAATTGTAGAAGGAAAAAGGCAAAGGGGGAGGGAGAGAGAAAACAGGCAGGAGAAACAGGGCGTGTTTAGCACTTTAACAGTAAGGTGACATTTTTACAAGCCAGTCAGGTGCACAGGAGTCTTGGAAAGCACGAAGCCTCGCTGGCAATGCAAATTCCAAGCGGAAAGCGCATTCTGGGCCATGTCTAACTCATTGATTAGCAGCTCGCAAGGAAAATGCACTTTTATTTCCTAACATCATTTTCCCCACAGGACGCCCAGCCTGGGTGCTGCTTTGGTATTCAATCCAGCTTCATTATTGCAGCCACCTCCCAACCCACCCTGGGCAGCTGCTAAAAGGGGGAAAAATTAAAGCAATTCATACTCGCAGTGACTTACTGCTGCAGAATAATTGGTTTCTGTTTGCAAAGAACATTATCACAGCAAAGCCCAGAAAACAGAAAGGCCTGTCTGTGAGAGGGTTTCTGAGGCTAGGTTGGAAGGCGGCTGCAGGGGGAAGGAGGGAGGGATGTGAAAAATCACATTTCCTAGAAGGCAATTAGCTAATAATTAATTTTTTAGCATGCTCCCATCGCGGACTTGTCCTTGTGTGATATATAGACAGGGATGCCGGCTTCCTGGTACATCCTTTGATTCCTCGTGGAAATGTTAATGAGACTAAAGCAGTTAAAGAGCTCTTTAGACAGTGCTGTGCTGTGGGGAAGGCCGGAATGAAATTCAGACCCTCTGAGGACTTCTCTGACACACAAGAAGTCCCTTTGTTTCCTGTTTTATAAACCAGAGGCATGTCTAAAATTGCGGGGAAAGTGAGAGGGGGCTGAGGCATGGT
The DNA here is from genome assembly GCF_004785775.1 of Grammomys surdaster. Classification (NCBI taxonomy): domain Eukaryota; kingdom Metazoa; phylum Chordata; class Mammalia; order Rodentia; family Muridae; genus Grammomys; species Grammomys surdaster. The sequence continues at coordinate 1,792,634 of NW_021604783.1, forward strand.
GCCGGGACCTGGCTTTCTATATTTAAAAAGAGGAAAAATTGTTCGCTAGTTATCCGTGCCTGGGTTTGATAGGCAGTCTAGGGTGTTTTTGAAGTTCTAAGGGAAGGGTCTCTGAAGATGTAAGCGGGATCTGTCTTTCACTTAGACTTAATTAAGAAACTTGCTGGCTTTGTCTGTAGGGGGCCCATTACGCACAAGCTGCAGCCCCCTCTGAATAGGGGCTCAGCCTGGAAAGTGTATACAAGCCAGGCCGCCTTTGTGTTGTGTTGCCAAACTGGAGGCAGGAGCAAGTGGGAGCCTGGCTCTGCCAGAGGCCAGCCTGTTGTTCATACATGTGAACCATGTCCCAAACAGCGCTGCAGCAAGTGCAAGCCTGGCTCTGCCAGAGGCCAGCCTGTTGTTCATACCTGTGAACCATGTCCCAAACATCGCTACAACAAGTGCGTGCCCATTCCCTGGGGGACCTAGAACTGATCAACCTTTTAGAAAAGGAACATCAAGAGGATGGGGGGAGAGAAGGTTGGTCTTGTCCCTTTTAAGTCCTGATGATGGGCCACAGAGCTAAGCAGTATCATCAGCCAGAGCTAGGAATGTAAGCCAGAGGTGGCCAGGGCCTGGTTGTTGGTGCAGCAGTCTCCGCCACCCACCCCCATCACTTGATCCTCCAGCCCTGGGCACAGTTTTGCCTGGTCACTGTTCTTGTAACCCTGAGAATAATTTCCCCCTGGTGGGCTACTGTGGTCTGCCCTATTTAGAACAAAGTTGCTGAATGCCAGAGAATAAAGAACAGCTGGGAGGCTGGGAGCAGTGGTTAATCAGCTAATTCGCATTTCAAAAGGCTCTAATAAGAGGTGATAAATTCACATAAAGCCCTGGGTATGAGTACTTTATTCTAGAAAGCTTTCTCCCTTCTGTTTCTTTCCCTACCCATCTCTGCCTTGTGCTTTGAAGCTCTCAGGGACCTCCCAGGGTATCCACACCTCTGCCCTCTGCTGCCTCGTGAGCTGGGAGCTGCAAACCTTCACCTTCTTGGCGGTGACCAGCTGCAGGCACCCCTGGGGTTCTCCTCCATACTCCTTCAGCCCACCCCTGGCCCTATCCACCTGGGAGCCCTTGGCCTCCCCCTCCTACCGTGCTGAGTTTGCAGGATTCAATCTTTTCCTGTCTATTCACTCACTGCCTGATCTGACACAGTTGCCATTTGCTTGCCAGCCATTGGACCCCAGCTTAACATTAAGTTCTGCCCTATGGCATTCAGTGAGAACCCCAGTTCTGTGTCTGTCTTGGTCTTCTGCCCATCCCTATGCCAGCTATCCAAAGCCCTATGGGCTACGTTTTGGACTTTCTAGTGAACTCTCATGATTGGGTCTTTCTATGCTTGCAGGCTAAGGATGTACCTAGGGTCCCTCACCCAGCTATTAGAAACCAGCCAGCCAGCCATTGTAGAAATAAAGATATGATGCCAAAAGCCAGTGATTTTTGTTTTAGCCAGGAGTCCAGTTCAACTGGAAAGTGAACTTTTACACACACACACACACACACACACACACAATCACACAGCCCCTGACCGTACGTAGTCCGTGGTTGCTATAATTAGTTCATACCTGTAAATGACAAGGCAATAATTGTCAAGAGCATCCTTGATCCAGCTGTACAAGGGACAGACCAGCACATTCAGCATTTTGGGTGTCATATGTGTGCAGGAGTCTCTCCTAAGTGGTTCCTGGATTTCAAAATCCCAGAACACCTCAGTCCTATCATGCTGTAGAAATCCATGAGGGACTCAGCCACCATCTTAATTACATACCGTGGAGGAATGACATCTCATATTCTGCTCATGAGTGATGTGGAATTTCCGGAACTTCACAATTTGACAATTTGATGACAGTTAGGGATATCCTTACAAGCCCCAAGATGGCCATTGACCCCAAAGTGTATCCTTGAGAGCTGGCCAGCCTCAAGGTTTGTCATCCATGATTGAGAGTCTGCCTAGCACATTCTCCAGTTATTAGCATCTCTGTTTCAATAGTATTCAGATCTCTGATTATTCTTGAAAGACCTACAATACTCTTCAGAGAGTGTGTGGGCCAGCTGTCTCCCAGTGGCCCTTATGTAACAGAGGTGTACAGAGGTCACATCCCAGCACCAGGGACACACAGCCTCCAGTCCTACCTCAGTTCCCAAGACCCATTTTCTGTCAGTTGGTTAAGGAATTACTGAGTTAGTAACTGTAACAGAGCCCAGCACTAAGTCAGAAAAGGGCCTTAGCTACCAGCCAACAAACTACTGAGCAGCTGAATATAAAAGGGGCTTATTGAAAGGGGATTAAAGCTGGGTGTGGTGACTCACAGGTAAAATCCTAGCTGGGAGGTTAAGGCAGGATTGCCTCAAGTTAGTATTATGTGATACTTTGTCTCAGTGTGTGTGTTGGCAGTTGGGGGAGGGAGGGTGTGTTTTTAAAGAATGAGAAAGGATATTGAGTAGCTTGAAAAATAAATCATGGAGTGGGCTGGGTATTCAGTCTAGAGAAATGGAGAGAGCTCAGAGGTGGCTGGAGTCTAACCACAGCCCTGCTGTGGAGCCATCTTACTGACGTTTGAATGTGAGCCTTGTCTCACAGGCTCATGTTTAGCCTTTGGTCCCCAGTATGGCTCTGTTTTGGAAAATTGTGGAACCTTTAGGAGATAGAGCTTTGCTGGTATAGGGAATCACTGGGGTCAAGCCTTGAGGTTTTGTAGCCTGGTTCGCTCCCCGAGCTCGCTCTGCTTCCTGTTCCTCTAAGAGATGTGAGTCCCAGTTGTATCTCTGTCATTATGGAGCCCCCTGACCCCACACCTTCCCCTTGTGTGGCAGACTGGAGCCTCTCAAACTGTAAGCCAAAATAAATCCCTCCTCCTTTAAGATGCGCTTTGTCAGGGATTTGATCATGCCTTTAAGAAAAATAACTAATGCGCACTGTTAGAGCCGCGCGCCCAGTCACGTTCACGTCGTCGCTTACTAGCTGGGTGGACATCAGAGTCCATGGGTGGAGGGATTGCCACCGAAAGCCCTGCAGAATTGATTTGGTTGCACACTCTACATCCTGGGTCTTGGCTGGTTCTGCCCTAGCTTGTGGGGAAGCAGGGCCATGCTGACCTTTGGCCCCTTTCTCACCTGATTCTGGATTCATACACAAACTAGTGCACAAAACTGAGTGAGAACTAGGGTCTGACACTGAGCAACTAGAAAAGCTTACCTGTGTGTCTACTGTAGAATCATTTGTCATGCGCAGACATCTCCTTCCTGGTCCCCTCTCATTGAACACAGTTCTGTCTATCTAGGACCCAGTGCAAAGTAAAAATGCCTGTGGTTCAGAAATTATTAGTAGTGTCAATATAGCAGCTCCATCTTGGAAATCCTTATGGTGGAAACCTGTGTGCTTTCAGAGGTCAGCACCTCTGAAAAGGCTAGTCCTTGATCCTGAATTGGAGGCCACAGTTGGTATACAGTTTTATATGCCCATACTAAGCAGGTTGGTGTTTCAGGATTATTTCACTATGTTTCCTACTTACAACCTTGGGTTAGTTATAGTTATCCCTATGCTAGCAGTTAAAGCAGCATAGACCAAAAAGCACTGGAGCTATGATTCCAACCTAGTGCTCCCAACTCCCAAGCGCCCCTCCCCACACCCACCCCATCTTTGCTCATATTACACTGTATACCAGGAGCATAGAGTCGAGAGGTCTGTGGTGCTCCTGCATGTGTATAGCCCTCTCTGGGCGTCTACCTCCAGAGCTGTTAAGGATGCTTTAGAAAGCAGATGCAACTAGAAATGAAGCTTTACCATTTCACCCTTAAGAACTAGTCAAGGGCAGTAGTGGTCATGACTGGGCCACTGCCATGCTCCAGTTCCCCAGTTAGAAAGGAAGCATATAATACTTACATTTTCTGCCCAGGGTCTCAGTTTTCTCGTCATTGTTTGTCTTCAACATTATATCCATAGCACATGCCCCGTGCCCTTCAGCCCCACTGGGACTTGCACTCTCTCCCATTACGGCAGACCTCTTTCTGCTCCCCGACTCTCAGTATCCCATTCATGTTGGATGCCCAGCCTGTAGCATCCACGACCGCCTACCACCGACACCTTTTCATCAGCCGAAGGAATCATCTAGCCTTCCACCCTGTGTCACAGGCGGGTATATCCTGGAGGAGCTTGTTCTCTACAATTTCCATGCTCTTCCTTCTCCAGCAGTCATATCCCAGCACCCCTGAGAACCCACCTCAGAGAGCACTCTGTGAGCCCCCTCTCTTAATAGAGCCTCTGCAGACCTTGTCTCAGCTCCCTTCCCCTTGAGTTCCTTACTTCCCTCCCTTTGATGGGACTCAATATGAAATTACGGCATATTTAGGAACATTTATCATAGTTATTAAGTACAGGGTTATTTGATGTGTTTTTAATGTAAAAATCATAGCTCTCGAAGAGAGTATACCTCTTCTAAAAAACTGTAATGAATTTAATTGTTTTTTATTGCTCCATAGCCTTTAATTGATTTTTCCCCCTCTAAGGTTTTTAATTTTTTTTTCCTATTTTAAGCCCAGGGAAGGAGGAAATTTCCAAGGGTTATTGTGCATTAGCTGTTAGCAGGAATAATTGATCTGTCAACTCAAAGGATTTATAAGGGTTTGGTTCACAGAATTCAGGAAAGCAGTGCCATATGTTTAAATTCCTCCTCAAAAGGAAACTTTTCAGAAGGGCTTCCCTGCACAGTTTTTATAAGATAAAAATTAGCATGGCTCTGGTGACTAGAAGTCCCCACCCCCGTGTTTTCAAGATCTCGCTAATCTTAAGGAGCTACAGTGTTTGTGCCTAGACCTATAAGGGTGATCTGTGTATTTCTGCCACCAAAAGAGTGGGAGCACAAATATTACAAAGATTGTGGGTTTCCCTGATGTCCTTTCCCCCATGAGAGGAACTGAACACAACCTGCTTAACAGTTCTTCAGCCTCAAATGAGGTTTTTGCTTTTTTTTTTTTTTTTAAAGCAAATGTACCCAAATTGGGTTTGGTTCACAAAGGCAAGGCTGACTCAGAGCTAACAGACCCATCATTAGCCATCCCTGCCCTCTCAAATGGCCTGTCCATTGCTCTGCTCACAATATAGGACTAAGGCCGTAAACAAGGGATCCAAGAGAACTCTGGACAAGAGGCAGACAATGGAGTGGGATAAATTTCTTTAGCATAAATAGCAGTCTCCAAGGGTGACTGGTGTGAATGGATCCCTGCTGTGAGGGCCTCTGTGCCCACAGAGGAGATCTGTGGCTTTAAGAGCTCTGGTCCCACCCCCTGGGCTGGGGAAGTGCTCAGTCTCCCCTGCTGGGCTTGGTCCTCAGGCCCCCTGTGGGCCTCCTCTCTCCTTTCAAGCTGTGAGTCCTAAGGAACTCAATGACAGCTCTTCTTTCATTCCCCTGTGCAAATCCTTGAGCTGTTCCTAGTGCTTTCAAAAGGAAAATAGAAGACATTTTACTTATTCTGTCCAGCAGGGCCGTGGAAGTCCGGTAAGACCCGGGGTTATTCCAGCAGTGAGCCTGGGGGAGAGTTTCCCTGCGATGACCCATAACCCATCATTTGTACTTCCCACATCCTTTACTTTGTGCCCTTTGGGGACACCATCTTAGAACTCCACTAGTCCCTGGGTGCTGTTGGCTCATGTCTGGGTCACCCAAGGATAGTAAATATAATGAAGGAAAAAGAGACACACACAC
>NW_021604783.1:1798774-1807430 GCF_004785775.1 Grammomys surdaster
CACACACACACACACACACACACACACACACACACACACACACAATGCTTTACCTTTTCATGGCCATGAACCCAGAAGTTCAGATTCCAGAACGAAATTTTAGTTTTAAAAATCTTTGAAAATAATTAAGTAAAACCTGTCCAGCTCTGAGGGGTAGGGGAAGCCAGCCATTCCAATTTCCCACTCCTGTTTTATTTAGAGACAGAGTCTTACTGTGTAGCCCTTGCCTGCCTGGATCTTGCTATGTGGATAAGGTTGGTCTCAGCTCAGAGAGATTCACCTGCCTCTGCCTCCCTAGTCCTGGGATTAAAGGCACATGCCACTGTAGGGAGAGCTTCTTACAGGGGAGACATATTCTATATGTAGATTTGAATACAGTATTAATCAAATGTTGCTGTTGACTTGGAATTTATGAGACAAACACAAGGCAGTCAACAGGGCCACATTCTGGTGGAGTTTCCTCCTTATTGCTTAACCCAACCCCCAGTCGCTTTAGTTTATTTATTTATTTATTTTTTTTAAATAAATCTTTTTTTTTTAAACTTATTTATTTATTTTATTTATGAGTACACTGTAGCTGTCTTCAGACACACCAGAAGAGGGCATCCAATCTCATTACGGATGGTTGTGAGCCACCATGTGGTTGCTGGGATTTGAACTCAGGACCTCTGGAAGAGCAGTCAGTGCTCTTAACCACTGAGCCATCTCTTCAGCCCCGCTTTAGTTTATTTTGACTTTCTACTACACACATGTCCACGTGCACGCACACACACACAAACACACACACAACAAATGAAATTGGTTCTCTCCTTTGATCATGTGGGTCTTGAGAATCAAACTGAGGACATCATGCTTGGCAGCAAGCACTGTGACCCACTGAGCCATCTCACTGGCCCACACTTCTCATTCTAGGGGGCACTTGACTATTACTACTAGATAACATACTCCCTAAGATACTCAGAGCTACACATCTCAAGCCCCTTTATAAGGTGGCATAGTATTTGCATAAACGGTAGTAGTACATCTCCCTGTGTACTTTAAATCATTCCTAAATTACTTATAATGCCAAGATAAATACTGTGTAAATAGTTGTTACATTGTTTTGTCTAAAGAATGCTGACAAGGAAAACAGTCCTGCAGAATATGTTTACAGCATGTCCCCAAATATTTTCAGTCTTTATTTGAGCCCCACATGTTGAACCCTTGGATACAGAGGCTGGGCTGGGCTGGGCTAGGCTGGGCTTTTATTTATCGATAGTGCTCAGCTTCTTACAGTACCTGCTGATGGGTGGGCATAGCACAGGGTTCCTCTCCTGCTTTAGCATCCTCTCCTCTTTCTGTCAGTCTTTATTCTGTGGCTACAGTGGTACCTAAACTCTGCTTCCAGTTGCCTAGGTTATGGGCAGCACCAGCCTTTCTTCTTTCTGTCATTGGGGGGTCCCTCTTCACAAGTGATTCCCAGGTTTGAGTCAGTTATCAGCTTAAGCTAATGAGACAACCTTAGTGCATTGTGGATTCCCACAGGAAATAGTTCCCCTTTATACACCTGCTGAGTGTGTGCCTGAGTTTGTTGTTCGATGTCTGTTTGCTGTTTTCTACAGTTACCTTCCAAACCTCTCTTCCAATCCTACCCCAACTCGCCTTTCAGAGCTATCTGGTGTTTCTTGCCACTGTTATTCTCTGTATGTGTGTTCTGTTTCTCTGATCCCATATCTTTTTGCAGTTTTTAAAACCTCACTGAAATATATGTTCTCAACCTTGTTTCGTTTTTTAAAGAGGGTGTGTTAGAGTAGTGAACCTTACAAATTCTTATACATTAGGAAAAAACCTTCCATTCTTGTATCTGATATCTTCCTGATATTTCTTTTCTGTTTTAGTTTAATTTGGGAAGACTGAGCCAAGGACTTCACATATACTAAGCATGTTTTCTACCAAGGATCTATACCTCCAGTTACAAGAGTTCATTTTTTAGTAGAATCATTGTTTAATAGGTACAGTATTTATTTACATATATTTTCAAGATACTAGTTGGTAGTGGGCTACAGAGATGGTTCAGCAGTTAAGAGCATTTACTGATTTTTGCAAAGGGCCTGGGTTGGGTTACCAGCACCCTAAACATACACATAGTACACATACATATAAAACACTAAATAACTAGATCACAAAGAATACTAACTAGTGATTGTTGTCTGTTAGAATCACCCCTGTATCCCTAGAACTAGTCTTCCCTGTTTCTTTGGGGTTTAGTGCTAGAATGCTGAGTATATCTCTGGGCAAGTTCTGTTGAAGTAGAAAGACTCACAGAGAAGCTCTTTAACTGCACAGATCCGGGTGGCAGGTGGGCCTTCCATCTTTGGAGTCCTCTCCTTGGAGGACTGTGCTCTGGGACAGTTGATGCCCACACCAGCAGCTCCGAGGCCCAGAGCCACTCATTCAGTTTCAGAGATTGTGCAGCTCTTGGTGAAAGGGAAATATGGGGCACCTGGTGCCCAACGTGTGGCAAGTAGATCTGTGGAGATCCTCAGTGAATCTTGATCTCAGCCTCACTCCTGCTATCCGCTGTCCTGTGCTCAGCAGGCTTGTGCTCCTGTCAGGCTCCTCCTCTTCTGTGCTCTAGGTCTCAGCATCTGCCTCAGTGTTAGCAGTCAGCCTTACCCTGTTCACCCTCTGGAAATGTGTGGCGTGCTTTCTCTCACTGATTCCTCTTCGGTTTTCTTCACTGTTACAGAGCTCTGGTGCTTTCATGCCCTCTTTCCATTTATCGCCTCTTAAACATTTCCAGACTGCATATGACCTAATGTCTGCTATCCCTGCTCATCTTATAGGAAGAGACAAATGTACAGAAACCCTAGACCACATCCTTTGAGTTTAAGATTAGGAAAGAAACCACTCATTTTCTCCTGCTGCAGTCTCTTAACTCTCAATAATTCACTCCTGCCTCCAGACATATTTGGGGTTTCTCCACAAATCAGTTCTCTGTTTGAGACCAATTGAGTATTATACAATTTAATTCACTTCTGATGCCATCCACCTGGAGTGAGAGTCACAGCCCCATACAAGGCTTTAGTCCACAAGACCATTTCACTTCTGACACTGCTGTGGCCTGCATGCCTGTGCTCTTCTCTGCCCTCTTTAGCCAGCCACCTCCAGCACTTCTGAGAGCTCAGCATCCACAGCCCTAAGCTCTCCAAGACTTGTTCTTTGGATTTTTATGGAACCTTCATTGTGTAGGCGTGATTAAAGCATTGACCATGGATGGTCAACTCAGTTTTCAACTTCTATTTCCTCCTGAAGTTGTGGGTAGGCCTGAAAGTCCTGTTCTGCTAACCAAGGTACTCAACGTCCCTGGCAAGCATCTGCCATCCTAGGGACATCCCAGAGTACCCAGCTACCAGTCATTATAAGCATGTAAAAGACATCACTGTGGAGATTCCAGGGGGTTCAGGAACAAATGCCAACAGACTGGATGAAGACCAAATAGTATATTTCCTGTTTATTAGTCACAGAGTCAGTAACACAGTACAGGGCCTGCCCACATGTCTCAAATGACATCAGAACTTCAACAACAAGCATTTTCTGAGTGTGCTCTTCAACAGGCATTATTACAGAGCTTATCCATCTACAAAAGACGTAGTCCTAGTATCATAGTCTACTGGAAAGCTCATATATAAGAAGAGCAGGGCTCAAAACAGTGAGTTTGGAGGTTCTGTTTGTATGTTAAAGAAACTGCAAAGAGATTGGCTAACCACTTGGCAGTCCTTTTCTCACAAAAATGATAGAAGTCACCAACTGAGCCAGTGGGAGAGTGATTTGTTCTTCATTCTTCAAAGAGTTCAAGATGCCTTCTGGTTTCTAGGAAGGACACAGAAGTCATTCAGATACATGTCCTGCCTCAAGCTTACGTCAGCTGAGAAATTACTCAGGTGTACAAATAATTTCTGCAAGACAAAATCAGATCAATGGTGTAAGGGGATGCTGAAAGGCCCATGCCTCATAGAGCGCCCTTCCTACTTCCCCATGGTGCCCCACGCTACTGTTTCCAGCAGCAGGTCTGATTGGCTCCCTCGCTTCACTACCCATTCCAACACCTTCATTTTCCCTCCTGAACTACAGAGGTTAGAACGCTGAGAGAAAGGTCCATTTCTCTTGACTTGTTAGAAGAGTCCCACAGGTCACCTGGTTTCTAGATGTGAGCAGAGTGAAGTATGAGCTGTGCGCGAGGGCTCAGCGATTCTGGAGGCCGACAATGGAGTGCTTGGCTGACTCTGGGCAGCACAGGGAAGACGGGCATCTAATCCTTGTCATCCTGTGGAACCTCAGGCCACTGGGGCAGTGGGATCTGTCAGAATGGTTCTGGCTTTATCCTTCCTAATGTTTGTTCTCTAAACTCAGCTTTCTGATTATCCTGAGATTTTTTTTTTTAATCCCTTCCCCTTTAAGATTTCCATTTAGTAAGCTAGAGTGGACACTGTCATCTTTGGCATAAAAAAAAAATAATAACCTAACTGATGAGTGTTTTCATTTTCTGATTCTGTCTTTCTTGCAGATTTTGACACTCATTCACGGTGACCACTTCTTCCTGTTTTCCTCCCGCCAATCTGGCCTTGCACAGTCTGAGGCAGACGACCTAGCCAACCCCGGAGGCTGTAGTTTCTTCAGCACTACAGCTATATTCAACCTGCATTAGAACTTCTGGAATTGTTCCACTCATAGCTAAGACATTCTTCCTTAGACCTACCTGTCATCCTGCTTTCACACTTCAGTCATGTGTGCTCTTTAACTCGGGGTGACTCTGTCATATCAACGGGGTGTGCTTGCCTTCCACATGAGCCCACCCAGTGAGTGGTCACTTCAGCCCCATTCTGTGAGCTCCCAGCTCCCCCATCCTTCCAACCTACCTGTATGTCTCGTGTCTCTTAGAGATGCCTCCCAATGTTCCATACTGGTACAGGTTTCTCTCTATAATTAAAGAATATACTATTGGCTAACATTTATAAAACAGCCAGAGTATACAGGGCACCATATTAGCCCAGTGAATCCTTGCAGCAGGCCAGTGAGATTTGGAAGGTCTACATTTTAGAGATGAAAAAAACTGAAGCACAGACTAGCTATCATTTGCCCAAAGTCACACAGTAAGTGTTTGAGCTGATATTCAAATCATCTGGTTTTTTTGGTTGCTTTTAATTAGAATTAAAATAGACATACCAAAACATTTGTGCACTAATTACATAGATAGTATTTCCCCATTAACTGAAAATCTAATTAATATCTCCTTATTTATACTATATTTTTCAGCTTCTTAAAGCAATATTGCATTAAGATAGCTACCAAATATTTTTTAAGTAAAGTTGTTTTTTTCTCTCTCCCCTATTATCCTGGCTTGCAGCTCAATGCTATTGTAAGATATACTGCAATATTGTTAATTGTTAAAGAAATGGTCCAAGTAGCTAAGAAGTCAGGTTGATGGCTTTTCTCTGTTAACCCACTGATTCCTCTTCTTTTAAAATATAAATTCTTGGGCTGGAAGATGGAGAGTTTACCTGGAAAGCCCTGGGTCCCAGCACCACCACAGCATAAATTCTCATATATTTAGCAACTCAGATCTCTTACAAATAAAGTATAGCAAGAGATGTAATTTTTTTTCTCTGCTGTACTCCAAGACCAGTGTAGAATAATATTTTAATATATTTTAATGTTTTATTTTCATTTTATGTATCTTACATGCATTGGTGTTTTGCTTACATTGTGTATGTTGGATCCCCTGGAACTGGAATTACAGCTAGCTGTGAGCTACCATGTGGTTGCTGGGAATTGAACCCAGGTTCTCTGGAAGAGCAGTCAGTGCTCTTAACTGCTGAGCCATCTGTCTCTCCAGCCCCTTAGAATAATGTTTAGATGTTGGCTTTCTGTAGAAGAACCCTCAACTCTGGTGCTGAGACCTTGAGTGAGTTCCTTAGCCTGTCTAAGCTTTATCTACTTATCTGCAGACATGGAGGTAGCCCCACATTGTCAACCGAATATAAAGAAGCCATAGGTCACAGTGATATCCCCCTTCCAATTCATCTCTGCAAGTCACATCATAGCACACTCTCCTCTCAAACAAGATGCATGTTCTGCACATAATAAAGCCAGCCGAAATAATTCTGATGTCATAGCCTTTACTGAAGTTTCATAAAGAAGTGGGAGAGCAGGTTATATCGCCAAGGCAATTTTTCCAAGGGAAAAAAACTAATTTTTTTTTAAAGCTTATTGTTGTCAAGGCATGCTGGCACAAACCTCTAATCACTGCTCTTAGGAACATAAGGCAGGTGGATTGTCTAGTTGACTATCCTAGGCTAGTGAGCACTGTGAGGTCTCGTCTCAGAAAGAAACAGGGTGAGTAAGGGAGGGATTGGAGACAGAAAGACAGAGACAGAGAGGTGTTAAGAGGTTGAGATCAGTCTGCCCCAGTCAGAAGAAGGGATATGCTTCTATACATATGCTGGAGTAGTCCAGGGCTGAGAGGGGAACAGGAGAGAAAAGACAGTCCAGTGCTCTCGCTCCAGAGACTGCCTCATCCTTTGTGTTGGTCACTCTCACTCAGGCAGGAAGTGAACCAACCAACCACACCAGTGAATAGTCCGTGAGAAGACAAGCAGGACTTCATTCTCACACAGCCGCAAGAGCCCCAAGGGTGGGGACTCACTCCTTAGCCGTTCATCAGTGCTCATCTGTAGTTACCGATGCCTAAGTAGCTGTTGGGTCCTCAGGATGCCCGGTGATGCCGGCATGGCTGTTAACAGTACAGCAGATGGTTAGAAAGTCAGCATTGATGCTAACAGACAGCCTTCACCATGACATCATGATGTGCTCTGCTTGTCAGAGTTCCTGTTTTGTCGGTGGAAGTTATGTGTTGTTTTGCTTATCTTTCCTTCTTGCTAGAAGATGAAGGTTTATTTCTGACTCCAATTCATGGTTGCATATCTGGATATTATTTTAAAACATAATTTCAGGCTCTTTATCAAGTTAACTATATTAATAGTCAATTTGAGTAAGAAAATGCTTTTTTTTTTTTAAGACAGAGTCTCACTATGTAGACTCTGATTGTCCTAGAATTCTCTGTGTAGCCCAAGCTGACCTCAGAGATCAGCCTGCCTCTGCCTCACGAGTGCTGAGATTAAAGGCATGGCCTCCATACAGGGGAGACATATTTTGTCATAGTTGAGATTTCAAATGTGAAATTGTTGCTATTGGAATTTATGAAAAAATCACAAAGAAGTCAGTAAGGCCACATTCTAGTGCTTACTATTTTCCTATTTCAGAAAATTAAAACATTTTCAAATCTGGTAGTTGATCCCGCTCCTTTAATTGGCCTCATAGATGTTGACTCTCACCTAATAAATGAAAGAATTCACTGTTTGAAAAGTTAAATGGAAATCAGCCGAGTGGGAGTGCTTGCTACTCTAAAAGAAGGTTCTCCATTGTAGATCACCCAGACCTGGTAATGAATGTGTGCACTCTCAGAGTCCAGGGACTTAGGGGGATGGATTTCCCAGGGTTTAATCATTTCATAAGGCCTCTGAGTGTGACTTTTTCCCCAATAATCTACTTATCTCAGTAATTTACCCCTCCTACTGCATTACAGAGGAAAATGAGTCTCCCAGGTTGTTTGCATGATAAGTAGCTGGGGATTGTGTGAGCCTTCGAGAAGAAGCCCTGAGTCCATTGTAGCAGTCTGAGCTAATGGTCTCCCATGGGAGGTGGCAGGTTAAGTGCAGAAGGGGGCTGGAAAACACCCTTTATCACAAGTACCACACATTTGAAAAGCTGAAATCTAAAAAATGTTTGCTTCGTGCAGGATATTTTCCCCTGCCACAGAAAGGGTGAGAAAAGCGGCCTTCTTGAGATGGCCTTTCAGTTTAGCACGTAGCTGGGGTATTGTAGAAGTGTGCAGGAGGCTTTTGTTTCTGTTTCCAGTGCACCGAGCTAGCCTGCTACTTCTCAGTTAATGCAAAACTTAAAGAGTAAACTGCTTGCTTGAAACAGCTGCAAACATCACTTCTAGGAAAAAAAAAATCTGCTTCATTCTTTCTGATTTCTTTTACATATGCCTTTGGAGATTTTCATGTGACAGTGTATCAGCCAGCAGAGCTGTTCTTCTTTCAGATTTATTTTTAGCTACATGTATGTGTATGTTGTGTCCATTTGAGTATGTGCACATGAATGCAGTTATCTAAGGGGTCCAGAAGAGGGCATCTGATCCCCTGAAGCTGGAGTTATAGGTGGCTGTAAGCCTCCTGACATCAATGCCGGCAGCTGTACTTGGTCCTCTGCAAGAGCAGTGAGCACTCCTAACAATCTCTCCAGCCCCTCTGTTTTCATTTTCACTGGGACTGAACACAGTGTTTCACATCTGTAATCCCAGCACCCAAGAGGCTGAGACAAGAAGTTCACCTCAAGTTCCACACCAGCCTGCACTATAGAATGAGTTCAAGGACAGCCTGGACTACAGAATGAGACTCTGCTCTGTCCATACCAATGCGCGCATGCACATGCGTGCGTGTGCACACACACACACACAGAGTCTCCCACTCTGTCTCCTCCCACTCTGTCTCTCTGTCTCTGTCTCTCTCCCTCCCTCCCTCCCTCCCTCCCTCCCTCCCTCCCTCCCTCCCTC